>NW_022196891.1:89686495-89725676 GCF_008632895.1 Mastomys coucha | reverse complement strand
ATTATTTTGAAGTATACAGTTAATATGCTTGGAGTTATTTAAAATTTATATTGAGAAAAATGTATTTTTATTACTGCTATAGATGAGCATCTACATAAGACTGTTAAATTGATTGTTTTATGTCAAACAACTTTTATAATACTTATTTTATTGTTATAATATTTTATAAATTTTAAGGAATATGACAAAAAAGATATTGTAGGTATTGAAGGGGGGTCTCTGGAAGGAGTGGGGGGTACAAAAGGGAAACAAGAATGTGATTCAATTCTATTTAATTAAAATATGTTTTTAAATGTTAACAAATTCAGATAAATTGAAATCATGTAACTTTTCTCATCATAATGCAATAAAAGTTTAAAAACAAAACAAAACAAACAAACAAACAAACAAACAAACCAAAAAAAGGGAAGGTGAAAAGGGAATCGCAAGATGAAAAAGTAGATGAAGATAAAGTTGCAAGACATATTCTGCTAGGTGATCCTACCTAGCTACAAATTCTACACAGGCAGATGTCTTACTTAGGGTGTTATTGCTGTGAAGAGACAGCATGACCACGAAGGCAGCGTTTATAAAGGAAAACATTTAATTGAGGCTGGCTTACAGTTTTTGAGCTTTAGTTCATTATCATCACAACAGGAAGCATGGCAGTGTGCAGCAGATGTGGTGCTGGAGGAGGTGCTGAGAATTTGACATCTTTATCTGATGGCAGCCATCAGGACAATACATTTCCTGGCTTGAGATTCAGAGTAGAGACCTTAAAGCCTGCCCCTACAGTGACTTCCTTCCTCTAAAAGCCCATGCCTACTCCTAAAAGGCCACATCTCCTAACAGAGCCACTCCCCATGGGCGGGCCAGGCACTCAAACACCTGAGTCTATGGGGGCCAAACCTATTCAAACCACCATAGTAAGACCAACTTGCTAAAGACTGAAGAACACAAAAGACAGATGAAATCAGCATGAGCATTTTCACTTCAGGAAATGGAAACTAGAAATTGCAGGTGGATGGAATGCTTATCAGAGAATTCATACTTTCTATATTCTGGAAACTAGTCCCTTATTAAATAATTTGTATTAATAAAAAAAAAAAGAGGGCCCTCTAGCTTGCTCCCTGTGACCCCTAGGCTGGGGCTTGATTGGTAGTTAATAGAAACCCAGAGAAGGGATCAGAGGACCTGGAGATGGGAAGTTCCTACCACCTTGATACTGGACCCAGAGGTGTGGTAGAGGCTAACTTAGCCCTGCCTCAGCCATTATAGCCACAGACTGACTCTGAATCCAAAGAGGACCTGGTGTGCAAAGCAAGGGGAGTGACTGGAGGAACTCTATACAGGCCTGGGGGGACAGAGCTTTGCTCACCCTTCAGTCAGTATGAAGTGGTGTGTCAGTGGGAGGGTGGATAGATGAGAGAGAGAGAGAGGGAGAGGTGAGGGGGGTGACAGGGAGACAGAAGGGAAGGATGGTGAGGAAAGGGGAAGAGAGGAGACCAAGCACACTCCTTAGCTAGTCAGCCTGACATCCCATGGAATGAACACAGCAGCATATAGCCTTTCCTGCCCAGCTCACGAGACCCCCCACCTGAGTCCCATGATGCTGTAGTTGTTCTCGTTCCCTCTCTCCTAACAAATGATTAGAGCCAGCAGAGACTCTGGCTGCTCTGGAGGACAGATGTGGCGATGGCCATGTGCTTTGCACACACATTCCAGCTGTGCCCATTCACGGCACTGTGCCCAGGTACCATAAGCAGTCATTTCGGACCATTACAGAGCCCTAGACCTGCCTTGTCTGTGACGCCCCCTCTGGCCCAGTGCCTTGACCTTACTCTCCTGAGTGAGCAGCTGCAGAGCATCCTTCAGGGAGAACATAGTGACAGCTTCACACCCATAATTCTACAAGGAAAAAGTTTCAGACTGGAAAAACTTAAGAACCGGAGAAGATAATTCCCAGAAGAAGGCAATTTAAACAAATGAAGAGATATTCAACTTTAATGTTTCTTCCCTACCACACTGATGCTGGTGGTGACCCAGTGGGACTCTCATAGCCTGAACAGGGCTCCACTGCCAAGCCACACCCCTGGACCCTTCAACTTCACTCTCAACTGAAGGTTGACCAGGTGCTGCCTTGGGTTGGCAAATGTCCCCTTCCTGCTCCTGGCAAGGGCTTAAATTGATAACCCTTCAGAGCAGGAAGCTAGCAGGAGATATTCAAGGTGATGCAGAAATTCCACTTCTGGGTCATTCAGACGTTGAGTTCACACGCATGGAGTGAAACGTGAGGGGGGACGTTCATGGTTGGCAGCCTTGCTTGTCACAGCAAAGGGACAGGAATGGAAGACTAACTGACTGCCAGAGATCACCACAGGGCACAGGGCACATCCATTAGGGGAAATGTCCCCAGCCATTAGAAAGCATGAAGGGGCATCATATGTATCTATTAGTTTTCTGCTGCTGCGATACCACACTGTGACAAAAACAACTTAGTGACGAAACGACTGCTGTGGCTTATGGTTCCAGGGGGTCAGAGTCCGTCCATCATGGCGGGGAAGGCATGGCGTCAGGAGCAGGAAAGCTGGCCGGTCATGTTCTCATCTATCCACAGGAAGCACAGAAATACAACAGGAAATGAGATGAGGCTATAGACCTTCAGAGTATAACCCTATTGTTGCCCTTCCTCCAGCAAGGCTCTGCCCCAAAAGCTCCCCAGCCTCCCCAAACAGTTCAATCCACTGGAGACCAAGTGTTCAGATATAGGAAGTCTCTGAATTGTAGGGAACAATTCTTGTTCAGACCACCACAATGTACACTTGTGAAAATTGCCAAGATGCAGAACCACTAAAAAAAAAAAAGAAAAGACATTGTAGCATTTGCATTCAAGCCCAGCATTTATTTCAGAATATATTTTCAGTGTTTCAGTGGAGACTTCCCTGGAGACTATTAGCCCAGGAGAGAATGGAGAGCCGGGGAGCTGGAGGGACGGGGTCCTCCTGTTTGCTGGCTCCTGTATACTCTGCTGCTTTATCAGTCACGACATTGGACCTGAGGACGGATGGCTGCTTCTGTCCGCTTCTCCTCCATATCTTGTCAGGCTTCTCGGCCTCTGGCCAGCTGGCCCGGCAGAGCAGCAGCAGTCAATGGGAAAGTTGTGTGTGGCAGCCACAGCAGCCCTCTCAGTGTTTGCCCCGTGGAGGACCCTCGTAGATCCAAAGTCCAGCTGACCAGTTAGAGCTGCCAGAAGGATCCTTGGTGTGGGAGGTATGCATACAGCCCAGCTGGAGTCTGGTATCCAGTAGGATGTGCCTGCTGTCCAATGCAGACCTACCCCTGGGGCCATTAGACGGACATGAGCCGGCAGGGAGGACACTATTCTTCAGAGACAGGCCTGTGAGATGCATGAACATCTTTCTGGGTCATTTGAGAGTCGAGAAAGGCATGAGTCACCCCGGACGTCACCACTGTTCCAAACTCTCCACTAAGTTTCTGCCTCCCTTCTCACGTAGTCACTGCTTGCTGGAGCGCCGCCTTCTGGCTGACACAGGACTCCCATGCTGCCTGATTGGCAGGAGACCATTCGTTTGTAACTGAACTTGTTATGCGCTTCCCTGGGGAGGAAAGATGACTTTTGTTTCACAAGACTGTACTCTTTGAGAGTCAGGATGAATTTGGAGCAGTTACCTGGTCCCTGCTACTTGCCTGCTCCTCGATACAGACTCTTCCTATTGAGAGGTGTCTGCATGGCCTGAAAGCTGGATGGTGAGAATCAGCATGCTCACCTTTTGCTGCGGGGGGGGGGGGGGGGGGGGGGGGGGGGGGTGCTACAAGGCTGCCTGTAACCCACCTCCACCTACTGGCCCTAGTTCTGCCTTCTTGAGTGACATAGAATAAGTCTGATCCCCTTTCCCAGTGACCTCGTGGCCTTTTTCCATTTGGGACATTGGCTTGTCACACACTTATATGGGGGGTCCTTCCAGACCTGCAAGGGGGTGTGCCTGTGTCAATGTCTGTTGGTCAGCACACCTCAGAACTATCCGCCTGAATGGAGCCTACTTCTGTGCCTTTTCTTACCCCGCCCAGGCCCCATTTCCCAGGATGGCAGCACCTTGGCTCTTGTCCAGGCGCAGTGGCTGTGCTCACTCCATGATCCCAAATGGCTCTGTGATCTGAGACTCTTACAGAAGTGGGTCCCTAGGGAAGGGCTCCTATGAAAACTCTGTGACTGTCAGCAGAACGCTTTGTCTCTGGGATGCATGGCTTTGATGGGAAGGTCCTGCAGGGTCCTTTCATCTTCCCTGGACAATAAAATAACTCCCTGGGGAGTTATGCTGTATTCGGCCTGGATCCTGGCCTCATCCCAACTGCCTCTCCAAACCCATGCCTAGTATCAGCACTCTGGAGCATGAGCAGCTGCAGCCCTTTGGCCAGTGAGAAGACAGACTGAGGGCAGTGTCCCCACTATCACGTTCCCCGAGCCTGGACACTGTCTTTACCTCTACTTCTCCCTTCCCTGTGCTCCAAGAGCTTGAGCTGAGAAGCCATTCCCAAATAGCATTGGTAGACACTGAACCCACATTTCTCTGACTGATCTGGGAACATTCTGGAACTCAGGCAGTTTTGGTTCCAATCTGCAGTGAGATCAGTCATTGGCTCAGTACCCTCCAAGGAAAACCTGCAGTTAGCCTACTACTGGCTATGCTGGGAGTAGGCAAGAGAGTCAGTGCTGCTGAGCCCAGCACCATTCCTGGAATAAAAACAGTGGCTGGAAGGGAGAGTTCTTCTCTGTGAGCCTCAGCTTTCAACTCTGTTCTATTCCTTAGTGTACCTGTAAGCAAGGCAGACTCCTGAAGATGTAACAAGTGGGCTGGTGAGGTGAGAACACGGCGTCTTTGACGGGAGGAAACATGCCCTTCCTCGCCCCAGTGGCTGCCTCAGTTCCCGGTCCACTGTGGTGCCGAGAGGTCCAGGAATCAGCAGCTGCTGCTGCAGGGAGCATGCCGTTCTGTTTGTTCCAGAATTCAAGTCAGGTTATTTGAAATCTTTACGATCACGGCTGTGCTTGGCATGGACCACGTCAGGTGCACTTGCTGGTCCCCACTGCAGATGTGCGCAGATGTGTGCATGGTTCTGATCATGCTTTCCTGCTTTTCAAGATGCTTCTGGAGGATTCACTGACAGAGGTGGGAAGGGAGTGGGAGACATCTCCGCCCTGGCCTCTTGAGTATCTGTGGTTAGTCATGATCCGCACACACCAGGTTCCTCTCTCCTAGGCACAACCGGGAGTACAGATGGTGCCTAGACCATGAGTGTTTGTCAACGGACTACATCCCATGGTCTGGGCTCAGAGGCTGAGTGGATGTCCAAGCCAGCAGAGTCTGGCTCAGGTCCTTTGTACTGTCAGTTACCTGGAGTAGGGACTTGCAGCTTTGTACGTGAGAACGTTAAGTTAGTCGGCTGTGTCTGTGTTTCTGCAGCCTCATTGTTCATTCACTGACATGCATTGTCCTGGGAAGAAGGAAGGCTGTTCCTCCTCCCTCCCTCGGGAAAATGCTGTGTCTGCTCACTGTGTGTGCATGTGTGTGTGTGTGTGTGTGTGTGTGTGTGTGTGTGTGTGTGTGCACGCGCACGCGCATGTGTGTACCACACACTGATGCCGTGTGCCTTCCCTTTGAGACAGGAGTTTACTGATAACAGCGAAGCTGACCAGCAAGCCCCAGGGATCCTATTGCCTGCCCACCTAGTGCTGGGGTCACAGACACAGGCCACCATACCTGGGGATATCACTCAAGCCCTTATCCTTGCAAACTACATTTTACCATTTTACCACTAAGCCATCTCCTCAGCTCTCATATATGGGCCCCTTCTGAGAATTCAGTTGCTGTGATCAACCTCAGTCCAAATATATAATAAATGGGAAATTCTAGAAATAATTTATAAGTTTCTGGCTGTGAATGTCTCTGAGATCTGAGAAGGAAGCATTGTGTAGTCTTGCCCTAGCCCACCTGCCTGTGTGTCCACACACTGCGTTAGTGTCACTGGCCCAGTGACCTAGATATGCATAAGCAAGTGGCCCCTCTCCTGACCCATCCATCAACAGCAGCCTCCTGGTACATGCCACACCCATGTCATTCCCCCTCCTTCATCTTATCAGGTAGGTCTTGATCGTCTCCCACTATGACAAGATGAAGAATAACTAGAGTATCGGGATATGAACAGAGAGCAGCCACAGTCACAGAATATACTGCTGTATGCTGTTACGTTGTTTCGCTTTCCTATTTATTGGTTGTTCGTCTCTGACTGTGTTTGACTTATACTTGAACTGTATTGTAGCCATGTGTGTAGAAGAAAGCCCGCTGCCTCAGGCATCCACTAGGGTCTTGACAGGCTTGCCTGTGGGTAAGGTGGCCCTGTACAGGTGTGGATGAACAGACAACGCACTCTCAACATGTGGCCTTCTGTGTCAGGAGCAGCTTTCCGTAGCTCATTTGCTATGAGCTACATCCCGTGGTCTGGGCTCAGAGGTAGGCAACGCCTACCAGGTTACATTGCTTGATTATGCATTAGCAATGAACCGTAATCTTTGAGGCTGTATGAATAGCCCAAGAGAGGGAGGGGAAACAGCTGGGAAGGCCAGTGACTGGGCAGCTTTCTGCCACAGTGGCTGGAGTAGCAACAAGTGCTGGGGACAGTTTCTCGGGGAGCATATGTCTTACCCTGTTGGCCTTGGAGAGAGAAGATGTGTTTGTTGGTTCTTTCTGCTTTCCTGCCAGAATAAGGATAAGTAGCTCTGGTATGTTCTCCTTGCTTCCTCTATGTCAGATGAAGTCATTCTACTTTATGGTAGTGAGTGCTTTGGAAAGCGCCTGCTGTTTATGCTGGGAGCCGGGACAGGATGAGCAATCCACAGAGGCTGGCTTCATCAGCCTGGGAAATTGACTGTGAACAAGGTGATTTATATAGGCCACTGTGGATGCTGTTTCAAAAATGGCACATAGCACCTAGCAAGAGACTCCTCCTTAGGGTGGCAGGATGCTCTCTAAGGGGTCCCCAGCACCCTGCTCTGTCTCCCAGCTGAAGCCCCTGGGGTGGTTCAGGCCATAACAGGAGTCAAAGGACTGTGACCTTGACAGCCCTGTTAAACGGCCATCTGAGCACCTGGAATGAGCCCTTCATTCCTACAGACAGAATCCAGTACTAATGGAGGAGCAGGACACAGGGGTATTTACCACAGTCGCTCTGTCCCCTTTGTAGTTCCAGGAAGGCCTCAGAACTAGGGATGCTCAAGAGAATTAGTGATAATGGACATGTGCAAATGCAAGGTGCTTTTGTTTCTGTGGCCTCCCACCAATGACCTTGGGCACCTGGTCAGGGGCTAGCATGAGATTTAAAGAAGGTGAAGCTAGACAGGAGGCGAGGCTAGGCTGGGAGGCAGACCTGCTTGTAGCCTGTGGTCTGCCTCACCCTGAAGGAAGTAGTGCTTCCCGGCCCTGCAGCCAGGTCCACTTTGAAGCTGGGTTGGGTTGATGGTCCACTAGTTGTCATACTTTGGAGGAGGGATTGGCCTTCTTTGATCCTTGGTCTTCATGTGGCTAAGGGACAGGGTGCACACCTCATTGCTGAGACAGGCTGTGAGACTGGACAGAGCTTTGGACAGTTTGAGCATAAGGAATGCCTGTCTGTAGTCAGCTGATGGACAGCTATGGCAGGAAGCCCTTCTGTTAGCGTCTTGAGGTGTCTCTGGAACAATTATGGCCCCTACACTCACAACATCCACAACCCCAGGGAACTTGTTAAAAACTCAGTCTCAGGTCTGAATCTTGCCTCCTCAGAAGCTACAGGGTGGGGACTTTCTGTCTGCCTTTAAACACGGTTCCTTGGGGACATGGATGCAGCCTCCCTACACACACACAAGAACCATTTGGTTTGTGTGTGTGTGTGTGTCTCTCTGTGTGTGTGTGTGTGTGTGTGTGTGTGTGTGTGTGTGTGTTTTGTTTTTGTTTTTCTCATGAGAGGATGGGTCTGTTACCTGGGTTGAGGCCCAACATTCTTAGAACCCTAAGGTATGAACAGGCTCTTCACAATGTCCATCTGTGCCCCTGTGTGTTTGGAATGGGCCCAGCAGTTCATGGGCATCGATGCCTGGACAGCTTTGCGCTTTTCATGTGCCTGTCCCTGGATCAGTGGCCAGCCCTCTGCCGGGAAAAGGCTCGAGCCCCACAACTTATTAAAGATCTAAATTTAGCCCGGGAGGAAGGCACTTGGGCTCAAGACCATTTGATGAATGGCTCGTGGGATCTGGCTGCAGCCACTAGAGTAAATAGGATTTAAATGAAGCACCACGTCCATCCATTCCCTCCCTCCCCCCATCGGATCTGAACGTCGTTAAACACCATGTGCTGCTGGGAGCCGCACTTCCAATGAAAGCAGCCATGCAGAGAGGCATTTGAATAATTAGCAGCGTGATGACATTAAACCTCTTGGGAGGTGTGCAGAGAGCCTAGGAAGGATACCTGTGTTTCTCGGATCCCGAGCTAGCAAACTCAACTGGGGCTGAGGCAAAGGCTAAGGAAAGCGATGCCTTCCTCTGACCTGGGAGCTATAAAGATGCCTCTTTACTAGTTGGTAGGTATAGCCTCTCATGTCCTTGCTCAGTCAGCTCTCAGAGGTCTACCTGGGGCTGGCCTCAGTGAGAGAAAATCTGCTCTTTGGTTCTCAAACCCATTGACCCCCAAGAAGCACCTCTTCTTGCCATCTCCTAGAATCACCTCTCTACTCAGTTTTCCTGTTGGACAAACATAACTGAGTTGACTGTGTCAGCTTTCATTCTGACCTTAACCAGCACAGGCTGGGACCCTTGCACCTCAAGCAGAGGAATGTGCATTGGGAGGCAAGCCTTGTGTCCTTTGAGCCTAATGGCTCTTTTCCTTTCTCAGAATGGCTTTGAAGCTCACAGTGACATTGCTTCACAGAACCAGAATAGAGAGGTCTATGAGCTGTAGAAACCATGAGTCCATCTGTGAGGGTTCTAGGTATCCCTCAACCCTCAGGAGAACTGTCCACCAGCAGGTGGCAGTGAACACTGGGGAGCTGGAGGGCCAGTGAACTGCAGGCACAGGGGCCTCTGATGGCAACACTCCCCTGGGTGGATGAAAAGAAGAAGCTAAGGCATTTTAATTGTGGATAACTATGAATAGTAGATTAAAAGGAGAGAAGGACTACCTGAGAGTGTGATGTTTATAAGCTGAGCAGAGCCATCACATTTTGAAGCTACACACACGTGGACAGACATGATGCCAAGAGGCTGGGCCATGTACCTGCAGATCATGTTCACCAGGTGGCCACCAGACATTCGTCTTCTAGAAACAGTAAATGGTAGGATGTGGCTTTTGAAAGAGCAAGGTAGCAGCTGGACTGTTGCAGAAGCGGATAGCTCAGTGAGCCTTTGGTGGGGTGATTGACAGCCCCTGCACCACCTAGCAACTCAGCTAGCCCCATCCATCAGGAGTGCGTTGATTTCTCCACAGGATTACTGATTTGTGCTGACCCCGCTGCTTCAACATGTCCTCTGCCAAATCCATCTGCAGGGTGAAGAAGGAGAATCTGAGTGGTCTCCCACGGGGAGAAGGGAGGTTCCAGGAGCCCAGAACTATGTCCTGACACACTTAGAAGAACCCTCCCTGGGAGGATGCAAGACTAAAGGCTCAACATCATCTAACAACCAAATTGTGCTTTCTCCCTTTGTTTGCGCCCTTGGCATTTCTACAGCCTCTGTATGTCTGTGTCTGTGTCTGTGATATGTGGGTCTGTGTATGTTAGTGACCAACCTGCGGCTTGCATGTCTGATGGCCGCCTCTGAGGTTGTTTTGTTCCAGCGTCATTGCAAATAATTAATTTATCATCAAGAGCGCCATTCATATGTACAGTCTGAAGGATGTTTGCCAGCTATGTAAACATTAGAAACCAGTCTCACTATGCAATTATAAAACATTCTCCTGGTGTGAAGGTGCACACATATGATCCCAGCACTCAGGAGGCTGAGGCAGGAAGGTCACGAGTTTGAGGCCAGCCCTGGCTGCACAGCTAAGACCTTATCTCAAAAGAGAGATGAGAGGAGAGGGAGAAAGGGGGAGGGGTAGATGAGGAAATTAGAAAAACTGTCTCCTCACCCCAGGTGACTCTTATTTATTTATTTATTTATTTATTATTTATTAATTCACTTTACATCACAATATCAGACCCCCTCTCCTCCCAGTACCACCTCACCCACAACGTCCCCTCATTCCTCCCTTCTCTTCTCTTTTGAGAAGGAGGAAACTGCTCCCTGGCTATCACTCCACAGCACTAACCCCTGCCAGCACATCAGGTCCCTGTAGGACTGGGCACATCCTTTTCTACTGAGGCCCACCCAGCAATGGAAGGAGATGCAGATACCTACAGTCAAAGATTACATGGAGCTCTGGGAGCCTTATAGAAGAGTTGGAGGAAGGATTGAGGGACCTGATGAGGACAGGGACTCCACAGGAAGACCAACCTGGACCATTGGGGGCCACCAGAGACTGAATCACCAACCATAGAGCCAGCATGGGCTAGGCTCCCTGCACATACGTAGCCGATGAGTAGCTTGGTCTCCAAGAACAGGAGTGGGGGCTATCCCTGACTCTGTAGCCTGCCTGCCTGTGGATCCTGTTCCCCTAAATAGGCATCTTTGTCTGGCCTCAGTGGGAGATGAACCCTGGAGACTCTTACTGCGCTCTGTACCTGGGCTCCCCCGCCCCAGCTCTCAGGAACCATGAATTGTTGCCGCTATAAATTATTTTCAATAATGGATTAATTTACTGTATATTACTTTTCTCAAGGGTTCCAGCCTCATTCTTTATTGTGGTAAATTGTATATAACTTAAATAAGGCTTCAGCTATTTTTAAATATAGTTCAGGGACATTAAGAGCATTTGCATTTTATGTAGCAGTCACTCCCATCCAATCTCTGGAGCTTTCTTTGTCTCACAAAACTGAAACTTTGTTGCCATCAAGTACTTCCTGTTCCTCTCTCCTCTCAGCCCCTGCTAATGCGTGTACCTAATTCTTTCTATGAATCTGGCCACCGTTGGGGTGGGGGGGCTCGTGTAAGCAGGGATCACATACATGTTCCTTTGTGTCTGGCTTTGCACATGATGTGACGTCTTCACAGTCCACGGAGGCTGTTACATTTGTCAGAATTTGTGTTCTTTCTGGTATCTGTGTACACATATCACATTGCTTACTTGCTCACCTGCCAGCTTGGGTTTCTTGTACCTTTATGTTTTGACTCTGTGCATGCAAATATCTGTTGTAGGTTCTACTTTGGAGTCTGCAGCCACATATGAATCTATGTTTGGTTTGATATCTAGACGAACCTCCTTGATGGGTGCCACGGCTACAGTATCATTCCTCCTTGTGTGTTGTGTGGGAGGTACACTGGTATGTGCAGATGTGCATGTATGCTCTACCTGTGTGTGGAGAAAAAAATATTTTATGTGTTGATGTTTTTTCCTGAAAGTATTTTTGTGTAACACATATGTGCCTGGTGTCCACAGAGGCCAGAGAGAGCACTGGATCCTATGGAGCTAGAGGCACAGATGGTTTGAGCTACCATGTGGATGCTGAGAATTGAACCCAGGTCCCCTTGAAGAACAGTTGGCACTATTAATTTCTGAGTCACCCCTTGAGCCTGACTATCTTCATCAAACCTTGTCTTCTTTTGAGATGGATCTCTCACTGCTCTGGCAGCGAGCCTGGGGCATGCATGCCATAATTTTCTGTTTCCACAAGGGTTGTTTGAATCAAACTTGGGTCCATATGCTCCCAAGGCAGGGGCATTACTGAGTGAGCCCTCTCCCCAGGCCCAGGACATTACAGTGTTTAATTAGACCCTCCCCCTTTTCTGATTCTTTTTTCCCCTTCCCAGGGACTCCTTCTTTGGCTTCTCAGGCGCCTCTTGATGACAGCCATTTGCTCACGTATCTCAGCCTGTCCCTTTTTTTTTCAGACCGTTAAAACTGCTCAGAGAGCAGCTCAGTCATCATAATCTCAAGTAAAGTCACTGCCTGGTTTTCCATAGCTGTCTCCCTCCTGTTGGCTGTAGCTCCTCATATCCTGTGTAGCTACCTTGACTATATTAGCCATATTAACGCCACCTATTCCAACTGCACTGAGGGTCACAAGTGACTCTGCTGCGCTCTCTAAATCTTAACATGAGTCAACTGCACCTGTCTGCCAAGTCTGCCATGTTAAATGTTTCCACAGCCTTACAGTCTAGCCACAGCATTTCCAAGTTGCCAGTGGTTATCTGTTTCAACTTCTCACTTGTTTAGGTCATAAGGCCAAGCTGTCAAAAGCCCAGAAGTTTCTACAGTCTTGAATCTGGCAAGCTGGGAAGGGGCAGAGGGAGACTAACTCTTATTACAGGATAGACCCCTTCAGCTCCATCTTCTAATGACTGACAAGCCCATGTGACTAAACATCACATCAGTACTCAGAGTGCTGCCGTCTTCCTCCTCTGAGGAGGAGGAGGCTCGGTCCAACCATACTTCCACCCCTTGGGCCACACCAGGGCTGGGTTAGCACTGCCTTGGTTGGACTGTGCCTGCAGGTAAGCAGTACCCTGTGATGTTCAGGTCTAGCATGGAACCAGGGTCATCAAGGGTGGAGTATTGCTGGCATAGTTGAAAGGATAGCTTGTGGTCATGTCTTTGCTTGTCATCGTGGGTTTTGGGAGAGAGGATCTTGCTATTTTGCCCAGGCGTTCTTGAACTCTTAGATTTATGTAATGCACCCCCAGCTCCAAGTAGCTTCAATGATAGGCATGGGATGTTGGGTTCCCTTCAAAATCTGTTTTGTGCTCCCACTGAGTAGATGGGGAAACCCGGACTTTACTAAGGTATTGTGACCAGATGACAAACATCTTGAGTGCTGCCTGGTTGCCCAGCTGCCTCTTTTCAGGGTATATATAATAAAAGCTGGGAAATCCTTAGAGTCCATCTTCCCAAGATGGAGGACCCTTCCCCCCTACAGGGAAAGATTTCCCAGAGGTGGCTTTGGACAAACAAAATCATCAGTCACAGCTGTTCTAGGCCCAGCTTTGTATAAGTGAGACTTACCTACATGCCCACGTCTGCAGGTGGCCTCGGGGCTCTAATGTTGACCAAACACCCAGTGAGGCCTCACCCCAAACACAGCTGAAGTCCAGGGGTACTTCCTGTGTCTGAAGCACCACCTTTCCGTCCTACTCTGAGCCTGCTGACTGTGTCTCAACCAGAGTGCAGAGAGCTGCAGGTGTCCAGGTTCACAGAACCTTAACCCTGCAGCCTTAGAAAAATACCTGAACTTCCTGAACTGTATCTCCAGTCCTCCCAGATTCATGTGTTCCTGGAACCTCTGGGTATATCATCTGTTGGAAGTACGGTCATTTCAGGTGCAGCTAGCAAAGGCAGCTGCAAGGCAAACATCTGGACAGAGCATCAGTGACTCATGTCCAGGGAAGAAGAAGGGATGACACAGAAACAAGAGCAGGCAGCTACACAAAGACAGAGGCAAAATTAGAATGGTGTAGCTGTGAGCCACAGGGAGGCCAGGAACTACTGGAAGCTGGAAGAGCCAAGGAATAAGACTCCCGTGGGATCTCCAAAGGGAGCGTGGCCCTGCCAACACCTTCATTTCAGAATTATGGCCTGCAAGACTGTCACAGAATATATCTCAGTTGTTTAATCCATTAGAGTTGTGGGCACTGGTTTTAGTCGCCATAGGCGACTCTCACATTAGCAGGCATGGGGTGGACAGTAACTCTGATGCCACGTGGAAGCTGGTCTACAGGAAGGTTGGGAAGAAGTTCAGGGTTCAATGTCCCTGCTGTCACCCTGGACTTTTGGGAGATGCATTTCCATGGTCTTTAACACCCCCTGCCCCTCCCATCACCACTGCCTTTTCTCTAGTGCCAACCACATTTCTGTCACCATGTAGGGCCTTGGACCACTCCATTTGCATTTGTAAGTGCAACAGTTAGGCTGTTTGTATAACACCCATCTAACTTTTGAGATTTGTGACTTTGTCAAGGCTGGGATGAACTTGACAAAGGGCCTGAACTTGAGCCTGGCACAGTGACACAGAGAGCTCATATTAATAAAAATGGCAGCTGATGGTCATTAGAACTCTTTCCCACCCATACTTCTACCTCCTTGCACACAGCCTACACAGCACCTGTGTCACATGAGCCCTGTCCCTTGGTGACCTGAACTACTCTTACCTGTGCCTGTCCTTTCCACCTGGCAAACTCCATCCAGTGTGCCCCAGTTTAAATATGCTTTATACACTCTGCATGCTATTATCTAGTGCATAGGATAAAGATTGTAGTAAGCCTACTGTGTGGCCTTGTCTTATCTGAAGTGGCCTGGGAGCACCTCTAACACAGGACTGAATCTGTGGAGTTTGGCTTCTGATATTCTACAGCACCTCCAATTCTCTAACACTCCCAAGAAAGTTTGACACTAATATTAAAAACAAGAATAGATCAGATAGACTAAGATATGTGTGTTGTAGAAGGAGCTGCTTAAAATTCTGAGGTTTGTTTTTAGAGATTTATTTTTTTATGTGTATGTGTCTGTGTATATGCATGTGCAGTGTGTGTGTGTGTGTGTGTGTGTGTGTGTGTGTGTGTATGTATGCACATGTATGCATGAATGTGTGTTTGTGTGTGTACTTGTATGTATATACATGTGTGCCTGAGTTTGTGTGTAAGTGTGCATGTGTATACATATGTGTATGCTCCTGAGTGTGTGTATATGCAATATGTATGCATGTGTAGTGTATGTTCCTGAGTATGTATACATGTATGTGTGCATGTGCATGTGTGCATGTGTGTGCATGTGTGCAAGCATGCCTGAATGTATGTGTGTGTGTACCTGAGTGTAGGTATGTGTACAACATGCAGCAGTGGCTGTGGAGGTCAGACAGAGTAGGGCATTAAATTCTCTGGACCTGGAGTTACAAGGAGTCACTACATGAACTTGCTAGGATCTGAACTCTGGACCTCTGCAGAAACAGCAGCAGTCTGAACTGCTGAGCCATCTCTCCAGCCCTATGTTTTGAAATCTAATATCTAATTAGATTAGATAATCTAATCTAATAGGGTCTAGAAGGGTCCTCCCTTCTATGTGCTAAAAGGGCCACTGTGTTCACTGTAACTGGTCTGCATTTGGAGACTGACCCTGGTACCCACAAGCGTATCTTCTCTCTGGTTATTTGCTTTAGTCTCCAAAGAGCATGCTCTTTAAAAACATACCCTATTTCTAAGTGAGTTTGCCTTCACAGTAATGTAACCATCACTTCACAGTGACCCTGGTGAGAACACAGGAACCCACCTGTTGGGTCCAGACAAAGCTGGCTTTCTGGTGGCCTGTGTTTCTGTTGCCCTTTTCTTAGGGGACAATTTGCCCACAAGGGAAGGCCCACCCAGGTATTCTAACTACTCTTCCTCTTTGTCTCTCCACACAGGGTGGCCGTGGGTGACCCTGTCTGTCCTGGGATTCCTGTACTGCTATTCACATGTGGGCATTGCCTGGGCTCAGACATACACAGTTCATTAACTGTGTATGGCTGCTGGGCCAGCTCAGCCTCCGCGGGACATAGCATTTCATCCTGACCTCTTACTCTGAGACCATCACCAAAAGACTACCTTCCACTCTAGGACAGTCCCTGAGGGACCAGCTGCCATCATCTTCTGGTGAAGACACTTCATTCCAAGACTGACAGCTTCATCAATCACAGTAAATATACAACCCAAACATCTTCTAGATTTGGAGCCTCAGAGATTTGTTTATGTACCCCCAGAAGCTTCCTGATGCATCAGGTATAATCCAGAGAAGTCTCAGGTTTTTCCTGACTATACTTGTGATGTTTGCTCCAGAACCTTCCATAAACTTGTTTGGTTCTTTTCTTCTCCACCAAAGATTCGGTGTGGCAGACGTGTGACATGGAAGTCCTGGTTAGGGATAGGCCTGCCATCCTTGGGGTGTCTTTCTGAGAAATTCTGTGATATATTGATGACCCCTTTCCATGTGCTTCACTGGGAGCTCTGGACTAACCTTCGTGTGAATGGTCATTAGACAGGGGACCAGCAGAACCATCATTCACATTTCAGGTGACCCAGCTAGAGTGGGTAATGTGCAGCTGGAACTTTCCAAAGAGTTCTGTAATTTGAACTTTATTGAAGAGTCCACACATGGCTGCTGCTTTCTGAGACCTGTAGCCTTGGAGGAACATGGAGGTTCCTCTCACAGCTGTTCTGCACAGAAGTGGGGTTTCAAAGCCAGAGAATAAGATGTCCACACACAGGTCGTGTTGCACAAGGCCTCTGGGGAGAATGGCATCCCACGGTCCCATGTCTTTTACTCAGTAGGTTTTATTGCCTTACTTTCATTAAAACAAACAAACAAACAAAAAAAACAGAACCTGTTTTTGCTACATAGATAATTCTGATTTTTTTCTAGGCTTATTTTGGATATTTTTTTTAAATAAAAATTTTGAGATCTAAACACGTGTCTTGATACTTCATCCCTCTAGACAGCTGCTGACAAGTGTCACTGTGGTTCTGTTTGGCTGTGGGTTTCTGTGGGAGGAGGAGAGGAAAGAAGCTCTAAGTTCTGAAGCTCTGTGTGTGGAATTTGGAGCGAACGCTTAACGCTCCAACTATATGTATTGTGACCCTGTGACAGGCAAGTGAAAGATCAGCTGGGCTTGGTGCTGTCTTATTTTCTAAGTCCCTGGGAATGTCAGCTCAATCGAACACACACCCTTCCAAGGCACACCCCGACATCAGGTGGATCCCCTTTCTTCCTAGCTGCCCTGCTTGCAAGAGAGATGTTGATGGTCTGGGATGGGCGCACTGTGCTCCTTGAACAAAGCACAAACCAGAAAGAGGCAGATGAGCTGGGCATTAGTAACCTCAACAGCTGGCTTGGTAATCAAGGAGACACAGGGCAGGCAATTGTGGGGTGCTGTGAAGCTCTAAGGATGTGGGGTACAACCACTGAAATGGGTACAATTCCCTAGACCAACAGAGTGAGTATTTGTGGGCAGTCAGAGGGAGTCTAGCTGAAGCCTTCAAGTAAGGAAAGGACTCACTGAGAAAAAAAACGTAGTGTAAAAATGATTGTAGGGAAGTGTCTAATATGGGACACCTGCAAACACTCAGGCAATGTTGAACTCTTCCAGAGAAACTGTTTATAGAAGGCAAACCTATCCATTAGACTACACTGGAAGAGTCGGTGAGTGGTTGGCCGTAATAATCCTGATGTTTGATTCGGTCATTGTCTCAGCAGCTGGTGGAGACTGGCTGTTAGCTCTCTGTGTAGATTATCCAGGGTTCTCTTGTCTCACCTTTCCCTGCTCCCCAATGTGACATGAGAGAGGAGCACCTTCCTCTATAGTCTCCACTTGCTATAGATAGACCCTTGAGTCTGGTTCCTGGGGAGCAGTCAATCACCGCATCCACCAGGACAACTTCTGGGACAGTTCTGGAAGCAAGCTGGATAAGGTCTTCAGTCACTGCCAGCCCCAGGACCCTCTGACCCCCTGACCTAGTTCCATGAGCAACTAGCCAACTGCCCAGCCAGCATCTAGGGAACCAAGATGCCCAATGCCAACCAAAGTCCTGCTGCCATCATAAATTCTTGGAACCACACAGAATGCTGAATGGCATTATGCTTGCAAGTTGTGTAAGAACACGGGCTTTGTCCTATTAAGGATGATGGCTTTGAGAGAAAATTACTTATACCTGTGGGATCTAGCTGTTAGCAAGTGTACGTGGTAGTGGTAGTTAGTGGGGCTCCCCTCACAGAACTTGAGACTTTTTTCTTTGCTTTTCTAAAAATACAACTATTGGGTGGCTAAGTACTAGAAATTAACTATAATGTTTACACTTTTAGCAAACATATCAGGATGTATGTATACAGTAAGGTTGAATCCCTTTGGGTTACCCCAAAGGTAGTCTAGTTAATTAGTTACAAAAATCCTATTTATGGGTTTGTCTGTTTGTTTTAACCATTAAAGATTAATGACATCATTAATGTTCAGCCCTTTATTAGTATTGCATTTGAAATGAGCATTAGTTATTTGGGATTTTAAACAATGTCCTCATTAGTTTTGCCATGCCCTTCTGTAGTATAATGAAATAAGGGACTGAAGGGATGTCCTTCAAAACACCATGTACTGGTGTGGCCAGCGAAGTTCTCCACATCCTGACTTTGGCTTCATATAATGGATCTCATCCCAGAGCTGAGCTCCAGCATCCATCTCTCTTTGCTTCCTGTGGATGCAGTATGACATGTGACCTGCTGCCTCAATGTCTGCAAAGAGAGAAGTGCATTTTGGACTTTATGGTCACTGGGTCTTCATAAGACACAGGATGGCAGTCCTGTGGAGTCTGACTCAGTGCCTGTGGGATAACACTGAGTAGGACTGCTTGAGGCTCTTCCTCAATAGCTCTGCACACTATCAGCAAAGCAGGGTGAGAATCCAGTGCTCTTGACAGTCATTCAGGAAACACTGGGTTGTGGGTTTTGCTGTCTTTTTTAAAGTATGGAAAAACATTAGTATATTTTATTCAAAATCCATGTCAAATTGTTCAAGATGAAACCCATCACTTTTAAAACAGGAGGTGGCCCGAAGAGGTGTGTTAAGGCAAATGCTATGATTTGAACATGGGTTGTCAACTCTGACACTCACATTGAAACCTGATGCCTTTGTGATGGGAGGCGGGGCCTTTGTTGTGGTTTGGCTGTGAAGGACCCAGAGGCAGCCTCTCTCAGGCTCATGGCAGAGGCAGAACTTCTGAGAGACCATGCTGTGGTCACTTCGTGAACAGCACTTAGACATGAAGCATGCCATCTTCCCAATCCACCATAGGTTCGTATCAGCTTGACAGGATCTAGGATTACTTAGGATTACAGGATCTCTGGGCCTGACCCTGAGGGATTGCTAGATCAGGAAGCCCAGCCTGAGTGGAGGGGCCACCATTCCCAGGGCTGAGATGCTGGACTGGATAAAGGGGGCGGGGCCATGCCAGGGAGAGGGAGAGAGCTGAGCCCTAGCATCCACCTCTCTTTGCTTCCTGAGGATGCAGTATGACACGTGACCCGCTGCCTCAAGCTCCCGCTGCTGTTATTTCCCTGCCCTGACGAGTGGACTGCACCGTCAAGCCGGGAGCTAAAATAAATCCTCTCTCTGAGTCGCTTTGTCTGAAAACTGACTAATGCAGGGCACCATCCACATCAGAGCTTCCCACATTTTTTTTTAAAAAAAGATTTGTTACATTTTGCATGCCATATGTATGCAGGTGCCTCACAGGCCAGGAGAGGGTATTGGATCACCTGGAGCTGGAGTTCCAGGTGGCTGGCTTCCAGCCACTGGCATAGGCTGTGGGAACTGAGCAGAGAACTGCCGGAAGAAGAGAGAGCTCTTCACTGAATGACATTTGTATGTAAGGAAAGGCAAACACAAGCATCACGTATAAAATAGTTTATTACCATAATAAATAAAATTAAACTTTTTTTTTTTTTTTTTTTTTTTTTTTACAAATAGCATTTGTGCTTGTTTAAAAATGTCAAGAAAGGGGTATCATCCACGGAGTGCCCACATGTTCTCCACATCCACGCAGCCACACAGGGGAGCTCTTGGCAGCATCCTCGGCTGACCACAAAAATAGCCTCGGCTCATTTGCACCTGTTTATTCATGCTCATTCAGACAGAGGAAAAAGAAACAACAATAACAACAACAAAAAAAATCCCGATAAAGGATTTGGCAGGATCTGATGGAGAATGTTTGTATGAGAAGCCCCGGGATGACGAACTGCTCGTGAGTATAAATGTCCTTGCAACTTGGATGGTGGACAGTCTCCAACTGATGCTGAAATACAGTGTCTGAATATTAAGAGGCTACATTCATGAGGGGGAGTTCGGGGTGCGCTGAGTTCTTACCAAGAAACTGTCTTCTGAAAGGCGAGCTGTGAACTTCTCAAGGACTAATGGGTCGATGGGATGACTGAGAAGTCACAGGTATAGAGTGTCAGTAGCTCTAAGGAAGGTCAAGTGGCAGGTGGAGATGCCCACCAGGTCTGGGACCCACAGGAATTCAAGACCTCCTTTAAAGGTTCTGATTCACTAGTGTGAAGACTTGACGTTTCACTCGAGACTCACTTAAGCTGCAGGTAAATTCACATCGATTCCTTTGAACTGTGTGAGAGGCAGCAAGGAACGTGTGTGTCTCCACACCAACACCTTGGGTGGGAAATGGTCCTTTCTTGGAAGCATAGGGTCGATGCTTCAAGGACTCTGAGGACTCCTTCAGGTGGAGAGCACGGGAGCTGGTGAAGATAGTTTTTATTGATGCAAGTTAGAAGGCAGTACATGGAGCAGCAATGACGATAGGGACATTTAGGTAGGAGAGGGCATCTGAGGGCCAGAGCAAACTTAGGCAGGCCTCTTTTCTAAGCCACACAAAGAGATGGGGTAAAAAAAAGGGGTTACTGGCACCCTCACAGCAGCTGGACTTCCACTCAAGGATCTTAAGGCTAAACATCTTTATTGCAAAACAAAACACAAAATTAGTTGCGTGCACATCTATGATTTGTACCTTCACCAGGGCTCCTGAGAGGCCCCACGGTGTACCTGTGAGATGTCAGTGTCACAGAGAGATGAGGGCCTGTCTGCCTCTGACTGGTATTTCTGAAGAGTTTGCTCCATCCCTGCTCCAACTTGGACACACCCAGCATTTGGCTTAATATTCTCTCTTTGCACTGAAGGATGCAGAGGCTGAAGCCTACGGATGGCGGGGTGGTAGTATGTTTCTACCCCTTGCCCAACCGTCCTTGCTCTTGAAGCAGCAGGGACTCTAAGAGGTGGAGGCTAAAACAGGGCCTAGGAACCAGATAACAAGAAATTGAAGTGAAAAATGTGTATCCAGAAACTTGCCGGGAATCCAGAGGTACCATTCAATGGCAGAGCTCTTCCCTAGCATGAGCAAGGGCCTAACTTTGACCTCCAGCACCAAAAACCAACAAAGCAAGCCAGCAGGAAGCTGCTACAACAGGCACGGGGGTCAAAACACTTGGGCCCTGCTCCAGCAGTAAACAGAGAAGTGGGGTTGGCCAAGCCGAGATCACAGCAATGCAAAGGCTGCCACATGCCCCATGCAGCAACCTGCCACTATCCTGGGATGACATGGCTGACAAGACAGTATGCTCACCAAAGCCAGAAGGTCAACTGCCATTTTGGTTCTGATACCCACACTACTGCACAACCTCAGGAAGAGAGCAGTCCATCAAAGTCTCCTGTCAGGATAGCCACTGGGAAATGGTACCTCTCTGTGGATGACATTCACAGTAGCTCCTTTAGAGAGACCAAGTGGCCAGCACTTACTGGCCAGTGGTGCACCACATCATGTGTTCATCCTTCCCGCCCCCAAAAGGACAAAGTGTCTCACAGCTTAATTTGTCTGAACTCTCGGTGTTCAGGCTGCACATGGCAACTCTTTGTTTCCTGGTCTCTCCCCAGCCACCAGATAATGGCTAAAGCAGGAAGGTGCAGGCTGTGGGTATCTGTGTCCTGTGGTCCTTGCTCAAGACCTGCCTCTGGCCCAGTGCATGCCATGACGGTAAAGAGACATGGGTTGGTTGGCTCATTTAAAATTCGTTTCAGAGAAGGCAATCTCAGCAAGACTGCTGTAGAGATCGGGTAAACTAAAAGCCACTCTCAGGTGTTCTTCACTATCATCTTCAGGAACTGAAGCCTAGACTCCTAGAACCCCAAGATGAGTAGAGACACCCCTTGCAGGGTGTAGACCTCTGTCTAATGGGACTTCAGCCTAATGCGCATTGACCCCAGAGAGCAGCCTGAAGCTTTATCTGTCACCTGTCACAAAGGTGAGCTTACCTGTCCCCAGCATCTGAATCTCTTAAGACCCAAATGGGGAGATGCGTCTTAAGGAGGCTTACCACTCCCTTAGACAAGGAGCAATGGAACCCCTGCTCTACAAGCCAGCAAGATGCTAGAGGGTCATTAAATCCCAACAAGTTCCAGAAAGATCTCTAGGAGCAAGTGCATCTGAGGCTGAATGTTTTAGGAAAAATGTCTCTATCTGACTCTGGGGACTGAGGCCCACCTACCCTAAACTGAGCAGTTCATAAACTTTAGAACCAGGTTATGTGAGGAGTGGCCTTGTGAGACATTCAGGGGCAGCTGGCAGATGGGACTCCAGAACTTCAGTCTCCAAGTGTTACTTGCCAGCAGCTCAAGAGACTGCAGGCCTAGCTTCACCCACAGTCACCAGTGAGTGTCTTTGAGGGCTGCCATGTCTTGGTCTAGGGATGCCACAAGCCAGCCATTAAGCATTGTGTGAAAAGCTACACATGTGCACACCCTTGATTTCCCAGGGCTATCCAGCCATGTATCAAGTCTCAGCATGTGCCATGGCCACCAAGCAGAACAGTAGGTATCTTTGGTAGGGCAGGTCTCGAATGTCAGGTTCCCCAGAGAGGCTGACATTCTTAATTGCAATAGCCCAGCAATGCTAAGCAGAGGTGCCCTCGTCACTTGCTCTCCCGACTGCTCTCTCAAATCTCACTGCAGAGTGGAGCTTCCAGGCTCACTGGCAGAGTTACACCTCTGACATCTCTCCAGGTATGCCCCTGAGCCAGCTCCTCCATCCTGTCCAATGCCATTGAAAGGAGACCAAACAACCTTCCCTCAAGTGATGGAGGCAGCGAGTGTCCCTGAGCACCATGATGTGGGAATTTGGATGGCACAGAGATGGCCCTGTGACCATGGCTCTGAGTCCCCACCTCCCCCCGACCATAGTTCCACTGTCACATCCCCCAACTTATTACTGAGATATTTTGAAAACCAGTGCTTGTTTCCCTCCAGCTCCCTAAGAGAGAAAAATCATGGTCCTGCCATTATTTTTAGAGTAGGAAGTAGGTTGGCTTTCAAATAAGGCTAAGTGTGGCTCCCACGTGTCCTCTAATGACCTCATGCACTGGACAGAAATCCCCATGAGAATCAAAGTAGAAATCTAGTACTTGCTACAATCATTTTTTTTTTGAGGTTGTATGTGTGTCTTCTTTGTTAGGAAAGCAATGCTGGGCTCCTGCCCCTTCCTGTCGATGCTCTACACCCTGAGGAAAGCCATGAACAAGCTTGGGAAAAGGTCGGTTGAGGGAGGAGGAGAGAAGCTCTTGTCATGAGGCCTGTAAGATAGAACAGCTCCAGAGGGTCCCCTGGAGTCTGGGAGGTTCCATATCAACCATCCATGGGAGCAGGCTGCGGACCATACAACAGGGCCCACTCAGAGCTGAGGGCCCTCTCCAGCCTTACTCTTGCCTCACCTCTTCTGGGCAAGGAAACCTGAGGGGCCCAGCCTGTGTGTCCACGGCACAGCACCTGATGCTCCACCTCTATTGTCAGAGCGGAAAGGCTTTCCAGTCTATCAAGTTCCTCCTATCACCAGCTTGTTACAAATAACTGAAGGTAGAAAGCCTGATGCTCGTGAAGCTATCAAGCTTGTTACATAGAAGCCATCACGAGCTTGTTACAAATAACGAAGGTAGAAAAACAGGTGGTGATGTCAGACACCGCTACACAGGGGTGGTGAATGCCCAAAAGTCCCTGTGCCCATGGTGGTCTTCAGGGATCTTGGTAAAGAAGCCCAGTGTGGTCTATTTCTGAGAGGTTCTCAGGACTCTCCCACCAGTCTCTACATGGCTGCTGCCCTTTCCTGATAATTTTAACCCTTTACAAATATCACATTGGTAAAACATGTTAGAGGAAATGCTCTTTTGAGGAATAGCATGCCCTTTCTTCAACAACTGACAGAGGCTGTTCCAACACAGCTGCCATCTTGCAGGGTGGGGTTCCTGGCCATGTTCCCTCTTATGTTTTCCAGAGACCACGCAGGCACACTTGGTCTGACTTTGACTTCCTGTCAGAAAAAGCCCAGTTTGAGAGTTGTTGGTCATGTGTTTGGTGTGGTGGGTAGAGTCAGGGACAGGAGTGGGGGGCAGGCTTTTGTCTTTGATTTTTTTTTTTGTGTATGTTTGTTTGTTTTGAAATGGTCCTCTCAGCTTGCTCCAAAAATGTCTCTATCTGACTCTGGGGACTGGGGCCTGGAGATCTCACAGGCCTCCTGAGGAGATTGGGAGGATCCTCTGGACATCAGTATCCTGAGGATCTCAGACAGCTGCTTCTCAATGGAGGTCATTTTGGCATTCAAGGCCTTGATGTCCTCCTTCAGCTCATGCTTCACCTCTAGCACTGTGGCCTGCAGCGTCTGCTCCGGGATGGGGTAGAAAGAATGCTTGACCTCTGCCAAGATGGGGCTTCGGTCCTGGGGGCTCCTGGCCTCACCCACATTGTCCAAGCGCAGGTCGCTCTTGGTGATTCCGCTGTCACAGGAGTCTGTCTTCTTCAGCGTGGCCTCGCCTGGTGCCTTTGTCCTCTCGGGCAGCGTCTCCATGGACTCTGCCTTGGATACCTTGTTCCAATCCTCACCCTTCCCACAGGCATCTTTGAAGCGGGCCCAGCCTTTGCGCTTGGCAGGGTCGCCGCTAACTGCCTTGGGAGCCAGGCACTCAGATCCAGGTGCATGCAGTTTGGCATGGTCTGACACTGTGGAGGTGGAGGCTGCCTGGAAGGACACAGGCGTGGCGGGACTCTCACGCACTGTGACCACACTGGCCTTCACCAGGCTGTGGTTGGCTGAGGTATGGTCTGCGAGGGCATTTCCCTTCTCTACATCCAGGTCATCCAGGTCCCGGCCCCCTCTCTCGGCTGCCAGCCTGGCTTCTTTCTGCTGACGGAACCTTTGGAAGAGTCTCCTGACAGGGTGGTCAGGAGGCAGGATAAGGGGGGCCTCATTCTTCCGTTTCATCCTCTCCTCTTCTTCTCGTTTCACATCGCTGATCTTCCGGAACACAATCTGGATGGAGAGAGGACACCGTGTGTTAGCTGGAAGGAGATCCAGATGTCAAGTCACCCTGTCAGGGCTGCCAGGCACCATCCACCAAGGACTGCAGCCCACAGCACATTCACAGCCCTGCAAGCCCTCTAGTCCATTCTTCATGCCTGACATCACCTTCTTTCTCCTGACCTGGTTCTCCAACATCAGAGCATCAGCCCTTGCTGCTCCCCTGCTCAGAAGGAGCAAAGCCCATCCTCATTCAGGAGGCTGACTTACAAAGTGCATCCTCTGGGAACATCTAGTAAATTAGAAAACCACTTTCCTTCCCTAGCTCAGACCTCTACAGAGCCCCTGAGTCACTGGGATAAAAAGCCCCAGGGATTCTGATCACAAAAGTTTGACTATCTTTAGTCTAAACCACACTATAGGGATAAACGATTAACTCATATCTTCACTGGGGCTACCGCAGTGCTATCCACAGATCTCGTGGGCAAGCATCAACACAATTACAAGCTAGTTTCTTTGGTTTAACCTAAGGTAAAGACCCCTGATCTTGAACCCAAGCTAGTCTTATAACCATAACACTCAACGCTTAGTCAGTGCCTGCAGTTCACAGACAATTTTTGTGTTGTCGCATGTATCCCGTATCGCATATATCACTGGGACACAGGGCATCCCAATTTAGAAGTGATGAAAGCAAGGCCCAGAGTGTCTGAACATCACACGATATGGCAAGTTGTCTCTATGGATCTTATGCCTTAGCCACCGGACCCCAGATCTGTTGAGTAGCCACCATGTCACCGAAGATGATGATACTCTTCACCATCAGCCCCTAAAGACCAACTCGACCACACATAGTGGCCCTTCTGGGCTAGCAGCTGAGCCCCGAGGACTCTGGCCCTGTGGGAGCACTTAAGCCAGGCTGTTGACTTCCTCTGAGTGCCAACATGAGGTGCAGAAGAGCAGCTTCTCCATATCTTCACCAGGAGCACCTGTTCCCGGTGCTGAACACCCAGCCCAGCCATGAATCTGTCCTAGGACGTGTCACAGGACTTGGTAAGGCATGTGGTGGCATAGCAGGAGCATGGCCTTTGGGGTCAAAGTGGTATAAGTCCCAGAGTTAAGCCCTTGCCATGTGCTATCAGATGTGCGTCTTAACTTCCAGGTCTTGGCATCTCCACTAAAGTAGGAGGAGACACCTACTTGTCAAACTGAAGTGACTGTGGTAGCATTGGACTCTGTTGTCCCTGTGCCTTCTAGGACCCACGTGCACATGAAACACCCTGACCTGCCTCCTCCAAGGGCTCTGGCCCAGCATTCTCTAATGGCAGCACTCTTCCCGTGTGACCAACAAGAACAGTTTGCCAGAGTCAACATGAAGGACCCTAACAAACACAGAGGGCTTGGCACTAGTGACCACAGCTCTCCACATCCCTGGCTGCTGCCCCTGCTTATGACTTCTTGGTCCACATATCTGTCACTTGGTTTCACATCCAGGTCAATGGCAGGCAGATGTGTGTCACACCATTGGGCTACTTGCGTTCAGCCTGCAGCATTCCCCAGTGGTGGCTTTCTGATCTGCACTGGGCAGTCCTCTTCTCCCATTTATTCTCAAGCTTGTCCTTGCCTTCACTGTCATGCCAGTCCCTTTGTCCCTTCCTCAGCCCTGCCTCATGAGCTGCCTAGACCTGGGTACAGGCCTGGTACGCAGAGAAATCCTGTCCACTCTAGAGGACCAGGGAAACCCAGCTATGGACATCCAAAGACAGGGGGATGGAGATAGGAGAGGAATCATCACCCTCTCCCTGTTGTGTCCCTCAACTTTGTGCCTCTGCACGGGTTTTGGTCAAGTTTCTAAGTCTGAGGCCTAGAGCAAGCTGACCTCCTGCAGAGAGCCCACCTCACCCCCCTGAGCTCCACCAATCCTCTCACCTTGTAGCTCTCATGTGTTTTGTGCTCACCTGACTCTCTACCTTACTCTCAATCTTGCACACATCTTTCTTAGACATGGAGACACCTCTTCTGAAGAGAATACAGACAGTGGCTGGATGAAGAGAAAGCAGATGAGAACATGGTGCTGTTAAGAGTTAACTTCTTTCCTAAATGTCTACAGTGTATCAATCCTGACCTGCCTCCCTGCTCAGTGCTGAGTGGGTTTCAGGCCTTCCTGAATGAGACACAAGTTGTTTGGATCTGTCTCTCTCCACAGTAAAAGCCCTAAGGGCTTGTAACATTATCTTTGACTTTAAGTTTCTTTCTTATCACCTGACCTAAGAGAATAACAGCACTTGTCTGTTTTGCCCATGGTTAGAACGCCTAGGATGCTCTCAATTCATGTTTGTAGAATAAATGAATAACAAGGGGTGATACCGGTTAATGAGCCAGAGGGAGAACTTCTCTGACCTGGAAAGATGACATCGCAGAGGTCACGGTATCATAACAGGAGAGAGTTGGCTGGGAACACGCTGCTACCCTGTGCGGAAAGTCAAGGGAAGTCCTTGAGGGTTCTGATGAGCTGTTCTAGGACAGTGGGGGGGTGGGGGTGGGATGGGCAAGTCCTGCTGACATCAAGAAGGCATCTCAGAACTCACCCTGGGAGGTTGCACATCAGTGTTCAGATAGGCCTTTCAAGGCTTAACAGACCCTATAAATGAGTGTTTGCCGGAAGGGTAGCCATCTTGTGCTCTTCAGCTAATGGGCCCTGGCTCAGAGTCTAGGACCGACCCATGGTCTGGATTACCTCAGCACTGAAGTCTGAGCCTCTCCTTGGGATCAGGGTCTTCAAGTTCATACTTCCTGTTTGGAAACCTCCTGGCCTCTTGCACAGTTTCCTCATATAAAGGCCAACAGCTGTCCATTTGCATACCCCATCCCCACTAACAGGCAGGGGAACCAAAGAGCATCCCTTTGGATAGAAGCATCGCCCTTCCACCCCAGGGACGAGGCTAAGGAGGTCCTTCAGGGCTGATGGGTGCTGGCCGCTCTGCTGATGTGCATTTGAAGGCACGTTCCCATTTCAGCTGCTGCTTTGAAGTCATTAGTGGGCTCTGTGCCAGCAGCAACCACCATGACCATGCATTTTGACGAGCATTTTAGAGAGAGCCGACGGGGCTGGCTACGTGTGACTGGTAACAATGAGGCCTAGGTTACCAGGCACGGCACTCTTCGGTCTGCCCAGACACATAGGAACGTGCCTCCTCAATGGTGGCCAAGACCTCCAGCCTTGTAACTCAAAATACCTTCTGTGTAGATAAGGATCAGGTAGAAAGCATGGCTACCCAGCCCTCACAGTGTTCCATGGGGCTTTTAAAGTGGGGGTGGGGGTGGGGGGGGTCGTAGTTTCAATCTGTGCTTTATTGCAGGACCTTTTGAAACCCGAGTGTGCAAACGTACTTTATGTATGTCTAAGAGGAAAAGTGTATTCAGAATTTCTTTTATCTAGATTTATTTATTTACTTTGTACATGGGTGATTTGCCACCTGTGTACCTCGTGCATGCAGTGACCCGGAGGTCAGAAGAGGTAGTAGATCCTCTGGAACTAGAGTAACAGGTGTTTGTTGGCCATCACATGGGTGCTGAAAATAGAGCTTGGGTCCTGTGGGAAAGAATAGTCAGTACTCTTTCCTACAGAGCTACCACCCACCCCTTAGTCTGAACTTCTTAGTCCATTTCCCCAGATCCTCTTTCAAATGAGTGTTTCCCAGAATTCCCTCTGTCTACAGGGCGGGGTGTCCTCCGTATTTGTCTAGTTTCCTGTCCCAGGCTACATGGCTCTTCACTATTGTCAAGCTTTGGAGTTAAGAATGAAGGGGGTCTTCCCTGCAGAAGTGTTGCTCCCTGGAGGGTGGGTCTGTGTTGATCCAAACTTCTATGACTCAGCTAATACAGCCTGTGTGATATGGTCCTAGCTCAGCTCTCCGGCCACTCCTATCACACTTCCCCCTGGCCCTTCAGCTTGCCTTCACTGTGATCTCTAAGACTGACCTGAACAGTCATTTCCTCCAGCAACCTTCTCTGAACTCTGCCCCACCCAATGTTGGCAAGCCCACCCCGATGGTACCTCGAAGCAGGCAACCACGGGTGTGTTTCCATTAGTCACTGAAACCCATGGTGAGAAACCCTCTCTTAGTTGGTCACGTTCTTCAGACAGAAGCTCTCTGAAGGCAGACACACTTATGTTTCCCATTTTTATCACATGCCCAGCACCTAAATGATTGCTAAGTCAATAAACATGGCAGTGCCTGAGTTAGGACCATTCCCAGTTCTGAAGTTCATGCTCTGTATAGGATGTTATCCACAGGTGCCCTGAAATCTGTTTCTGGTGTGTGTGATCCAATGGGGAAAGAGGAGATGGCAGGTGGTGTGCAGCATGTGGTCTCCTGAGATGAAATGTTGTGTGTAAACTCCCGAGGGACTTCCATGGTTACCCCCATCACTGTAGACCACCCTCAATGGACTGTCATCTCCATATGACCTTGGGGAGTGGATATTTAGGAGAACTAATGCATATTTTATTTTTTGCAATGAGGACAACTGTTCTTAAATTTTCCATTTGTATAAACTTGGATCATCCAGTTTCATGGGCAGGGACTGCCTGGGGAGTTTGTTGGTCGGAGGCCGCATGCCGAGCAGGCATCCTTGAACTTGTCCCCTCTGCTGACTCCCCAGATCCCATCAACTCAACGCCAAGCTTCTCTCTGTGGGTTTCACTATAGGAATTCAAGAGAGGTTTCTATGGCCCTAGAAATTACTTTGGGAACTACTAAATAACTTCAAGCTCCCCCTGTAAAGGCAGTCAGTGGTTTTAACAATTTGTCCTATGTAAGTATGTCACAGCTTACATATTAAGCTATAGTATGTTATAGCTTGGGCCACATATTTAAGAGTGGTGGCTTAAGTGTCCCCCATAGGCTCCAGTGTCTAAACATTGATTCTCAGTTGGGGGTGCTGTTTGGGGGGGATGCTTTGAGGGGTGCAGCCTTGTTGGAGGGAGTGTATTACTGGGGTAGGCTTTGAAAGCTTAAACCTTTGCCCCACTTCTGGATTCTCTGTCACTCATGCTTGCACCTGATGATCTGAGCTCCCAGCTTTCTGCTCTGGCCTCCTTGTTTGCCACCAGCTGCCATCCCCAGCCACAGTGAACTCTTTCTCTCTCTGAAACTGTGAGTCCAAGTAGACTTTCTCCAAAAGTCTCCTTTGGTTGTAATATTTTCTCATGAAAACAGAAAACCAACTGACAGAGTGTTTCCTGTGAGGTGTGCATGCAAGAATCACCACTGTCATGTGACAACTGATGGACCTGAATTGCTGGCCTGTTTAGCATCACATGGGCAATTAAAAGCAGGACTCTAAGGTGTAGCCTGTGCTCTTTACTTCCCAAGAGTGTTCTAAGAGAGAGGTGCTGGGGACTATGCAGAGATCCATAAGCATTCACTGGAAGGACCCAGCTCTGGAGACTGGCCACCCCTCTGCTGGCAGTGATGGGCATATCCAAATCCTTTCTGGGCCCAGCCAGAGTCCTTCCAGTACACAGGAGCATGTCTTCTCTTCCCTGATAGGCTAGGCATAGGGGGCCCAAGCTGAATGCTGTACATCCTAAGTCTTACTAACATTTTGGGAAACAGGAAGTTCTCAGAGCAGAATAGCCACTGCATACCATTCATGCATTATCTGCATCCCTCTGAGACTGCACTGAGCCATAGCCTGAGCATGGAAGTTCGTTAACAAGCGGTTATTGAGCTGATCTGAGTGACACACAGCTCCTTAAGCTGCAAGACTTTGTGAGCAACTATTTTTAACTTTATTTGAAAACAAATCAACCTCTTGTGATCTGAGGTGAGTCAGGACAATCGACCACCTCTTCTGGTTGCCTCAAAGGAGGGTCCACGGGCTAGAGAGACAGAGAAATCCATAAAGTGCTCTCACATAAATAAGAGGATCCAGGTTCAATCCCCAGCACCCACATAAAAAGACTGGATATAATGGTGCCTGGCTGTGAACACTCTGCTTGGAAGTAGAGACAGGAGGATCCCTGAGGCTCCCTGTCAGTCTAGACAACTGGCAAGCTCCGAGTTCAATGAAAGACTATATTTTAAGAAAAATAAGGCGGAGATGCCTGTATACATATGCACACACACATGCATGATAACACAAATATATGTACTCACACATGAACATGCATACACATTAATTATCTGTACATATACATACATATACACACACATACATGTGAGAAAGATCTAGCCGCTCATTGATCTGACACCCATTGAAATGACAGTAAAGATTAGGCCAAAGAGAGGAGGAGACCCCCTCAAGGTCACTTTACAAGAGGGTCCCAGCTATACAAAGAGAGGAAAGCAAATCCAGGAGAGCAGAGGACCCCTGGAGCCTTGATACCACAAGGATGAGGGTCAGGAGAATAGAAACATCCAGCTGTGGAAAGACAGATAAAACCTAGTCATTTCTAAGTGTCTCCTATGAGTAGCTGTGTGCTTAGTTATTTTTCAACTCAACACAAGCCAGTGTAATCCGTGAAGAGAGGCTCTTAGTTGGGAAAATGCCCCCATAAGATTGGCCTGCAGGCAAACCTGGGGCATATTCTTGGCTAGTGCTTAAATGAGCAGGCCCAGCCCACTGTGGGCAGAGCCATTCCTAGGCATGTGAACCTTAGAAGTTAAGAAAGCAAATTGAGCAAGCCACGAGGAACAAGCCCGTAAGCAGCAAGCACTCCTTCAGTTTCAGCCTCCAGGTTCCTGCCCTGCTTGAGTCCAGGCCGTGGCTTTCCTCAGTGGTGAGCTGTGACATGGAAGTGTAAGCCAAACAAACCCTTTCCTCCCAAGATTGCTTTGGCCAGTGTTCTATCACAGCAAGAGAAAGCAAACAGGACTGACTTGTGGTATGAGTCATAGGAAACCATGACAAACCTAATGAAAGTTATCCTGTTTACTCTTGAATCCTGAATGCATGCCCCCAGCATGAAATGCTCAAAGGGGAACAGAAAGAGCACAGGTTGGTGTATCCCTAACTTTGTGTGACCTGGGATAAGTCATGCCCTTGGTGGGATTGGCCGGATGGTTCTTAAACAAGGCTACTCCTCAGAAGCACCTGCAGTCGTGTGTGTACAGAATGAGAGTGACCTCTCAGAAACAACATCTCATAGGCCAGGACTGAGGCCTGCTGAGGTCTCTAACATTTTGATGTCTTGTGTGGCAATGGCCAGGACACTGTGTACCTCTCTGCTTGCAATGCTCCTGAAACTTGCTGTGTGCCACCTGGGACTTTCAGTGTGGTGTGTGTGTGTGTGTGTGTGTGTGTGTGTGTGTTTTCCAGTGAATGTCCCAGCCCCCAATCATCCTGAAGGATGACTGGACAGACTGACAACCCCTTGCAATCACTTTTCAATAAATTTTCCTTAAACTTTGAAAAGCTAGCTTGCTTTCAAAAGTGGAATGCCCAGGGCTGATGGTAGTGTTTCCAGGCTCCATCACAGACTAGGGGATCAGCAGCTCTCTGGAATCTTCCAGGTTTTAGTGCTAGATTGGGATTGCCAAGGCACCCAGCCTTGTGGACTGAACAACTCATGGGCTATTTCTCCACTGTGAGACAGCTGCTGTTATTATTTTAACATAAACCAGTTAATACACACATACACTCAGGGACATACACACTCATTCTCTCTCATACACATATATACACATATACTTTCTACACTTACTCTCACACACTCATTCACTCATACTCACACTAATATTCACTCACACACTCTCATACACACACATTCATATTCTATCACCACATATTCTCTTACACTCATGCACACACTCATATACACATATATTCACACTCCCTCACATGCATACACATGCATACTCATACTCTCTCCATACATACTCTTTCACACACATCCTCACATGCACTCACACAATCACAAATGCACATATACACACACTCATACTCACACACTTTCACATGCAGGCACAGACACTCATTCTCTCCCTCACACACAATCACACACACACTCACACTCACTTGCATACTCACATATATATTCATATTCTCCCTACACATCATTCTCTCATACATATTCACACACTCATATATACTTGCACATGCTCTCACACTCATACACATACACAGATTCTCTCTCACACATTTATACTCTTCTTAAACAATCTCACATTGGTACACACATATACACTTATACTCTCATACATTCTCATACTCACAGTCACATTCATACTCTCTTTCCTCTCTCTCACACTGACATATTTTCCACTCTCTCACACACTCATATACACTCATACACACTCACCTTCATACACCCTCACACTCATACTCTCATACACACTTGCACATGCTCTCACACTCATGCACATGCACACATTCTCTCTCACACATTTATACTCTCTTAAACACTCACTCACACACATTCTCTCTTACTCACTCATTGTCACACTCACACACATGCACATTCATACTCTCTTCTCCCCCCATTTCTCTCTCTCTCTCTCTCTCTCTCTCTCTCTCTCTCTCACACACACACACACACACACACACACACACACACACTTATCCCATTGGATCTATTTATCTAAAGAACCCTATTACAATGGTTCTCGGTTCCTGATCAGCCAGGATATGATCAAGCAACCACCTACTGACTCCTGCTGCCACATCAGCGAGCCGTGCCCTCTTCTACACTTTCCCCATCATGATGTACTAGATCCTCCAAACATAAATCCAAATGAACCATTTCTCCACCAAGTTAATTCTGCCAGGTAGTTTATCATCCTGGTGAGAAAAGAAACCAACACAGCATAATTGATTTTTCAACCAAAATCGTTCCATGACTTTAACTGCATGTGAAGCCAGGATTGAGAATGAGCCTGACTTCTAAGCCCTGAGTGAATTTGTGTCTCTCTTGGAGGTTTGGGGATTTATTTATTTACTTGCCCCCACAGTTCCAGCACCTCTCAACTATGTGCTTTGATATGGATTTCATTCAACCATGTGATTCAAGCATCAATCTGATGGTCTGGCAGGCCGAGGACTTCTTTGGTTCTGAAGTATTATTCAGTTTGATGCATTTTCTCTCTCCCCTTTCTGCCGCGCCTTTGAAGTTCCATGAGCTGCGTGTGATGTAGCACAGATGTCTCCATTCTCTCTCACTCTCTCCTTTCCCTTCTGCCCTTTCCCTTCAATCTTATCTTTTCATTACTCTCAGAAAAGATCCCTCTGACTTATCTTCCAGGATTTGGGTTGTTTTACATTTCTGTGACATGTTATTTTCCAAAACACAAAGCTCTGTCTTGTTTTTGATCATTTCTTTTCATAGTGAAGCATTTTATTCCATAGATATACCTGTTGTGTATGCTCATTTGTCTTAGTCAGGGTTTCTATTCCTGCACAAACAGCATGACAAAGAAGCAAGTTGGGGAGGAAAGGGTTTATTCAGCTTACTTTCTTATTGCTGTTTATCACCAAAGGAAGTCAGGACTGGAACTCAAGCAAGTCAGGAAGCAGGAGCTGATGCAGAGGCCATGGAAGAATGTTCTTTACTGGCTTGCTTCCCCTGGCTTGCTCAGCCTGCTCTCTTATAGAACCCAAGACTTCCAGCCCAGGGATGGCACCACCCACAGGGGGCCCTACCCCCTTGTTCACTAATTGAGAAAATGCCCCACAGTTGGATGTCATGGAGACACTTCCTCACCTGAAGCTCCCTTCTCTGTGATAACTCCAGCCTGTGTCAAGTTGACACACAAAACCAGCCAGTACAATTGACCCCTTGTCAACTTGACACAAACACATCACTATTAAGCCTCAACCCTTACTTTCTTATTCATCCCCAAGATCTAAAGTCCCACAGTCTTTACATATTAAAAGTTCAATCAATTTAAAATGTCCAACATTTTTTAAAATTCAAGGTCTCTTAACTGTGGGCTCCACTAAAATACTTTCTTCCTTCAAGAGGGAAAGATATCAGGGCACAGTCACAATCAAAAGCAAAACCAATGTCTGGGATCCAACTCACAATCTTCTGGGCTCCTCTAAGGGCTTTGGTCACTTCTCCAGCTCTGCCCTTTGTAGCACACATCTTGTCTTCTAAGGCTCCAGATGCCTGTACTCCACTGCTGCAGCTGTCGGTGGTCATTGCATGGTACTGGCATTCCCAAAACACTGTTGTAACTAGGCTTTACCAATATCCTCTCATAGACTGTCTTCATGGTGCCAAGCCTCAACTCCTTTGCATGACCTCTTCAGTCCTGGGCAATCAATTGCAAACAGAGGCTGCCCCTCCACCAATGGCCTTCCATGGCCTCTCACTGTCCAGAGCCTCAGCTGCTCTTTATGACCCCTTCATGCCTTCAAAGCCAGTACTACCTGGGTGACTCTTACACAGTACCAAGTCCTGCTGCAGCACAAGGTACAACCTTGGCTATCTCTGGAACACAGCCTCTTTGTGCTCTCAGAAAACGCTTCCCAGAAGATGTCAACCTCAGTGATGCAGGTGTCTTCTTAATCACAGCTAATTTCTTAGCTCCAGCTAACCAGCATCAATAGTCCCAGTAACGCAAAGTTTTTGCTTTAGTAGTTCTGGTATCTTGTTAATCACAGCTGATACTTCAGCCCCAGCTAACCAAAACCACAGAATCTTCACAATCAAAACAACATGGCCCTGATAAGAGTCTTTAATCTTCCCTCTGAAATTTCACAAACCAGGCCTCCATCTGCACTGTTCTCAACATGATCTTCCAAGCTCCTACAGAACATCCCACAGAGTTCTTAACAACCAGTGGCTCTTCTAGCTCAAAGTTCCAAAGTCCTTCCACAGTCCTCCCCAAAACAAGGTCAGGTTGTCACAGGAATACCCTACTATGCTGGTACCAATTTGTCTTAGTCAGGGTTTCTATTCCTGCACAAACATCATGACCAAGAAGTAAGTTGGGGAAGAAAGGGTTTATTCAGCTTACTTCCACATTGCTGTTTTTCACCAAAGGAAGTCAGGACTGGAACTCAGACAGGTCAGAAAGCAGGAGCTGATGCAGAGGCCATGGAGGGATGTTCCTTACTGGCTTGCTTCCCCTGGCTTGCTCAGCCTGCTCTCTTATAGAACCTAGGACTACAAGCCCAGGGATGGCACCACCCATAGGGGCCCTACCCGCCTTGATCGCTAATTGAGAAAATGCCCACAACTGGATCTCATGGAGCCACTTCCCCAACTGCAGCTACCTTCTCTGTGATAACTCCAGCCTGTGTCAAGTTGGCACACAAAACCAGCCAGTACATCATTTGAGCATTTTTTATCTTGCTGTCTGTGTTAGCACTCACCAAGGTGTGCGAGCTAAGGATGTGAAGCTACGGCTCTTTCTTCAGCCCAGGATGGTAGGCTAACTCCTCAGGTTTAGTGCTGAGGTTTGTCTCCAGCCTCCACAGTGATTTGGGTTCAAAGACCACAGTTTTGGTGAGGTTTTTAAAGTATCTATAAAAGATTCACTTATTCTAATGAATGAATGAATTTTAAAATTTGAGTGGATGTATGTGTGTCTGCATGAGTTTATGTGCCTGTGCCATGCATGTACTGTCTTCCACAGAAGCCAGAGGGTATCAGATCCCCTGAACTAAGCTACAGATCATTTTGACCCCACTGATATGGGTGCTGGGAACCTCACTTGGGTCCTGTGGAAGAGCTGAGCCCTCTTCACATCTCTCCAACCCTAAGATTAGAGTTTTTACAGGAGAAAGCAAAGAAACAGACAAGGTTCCTTTTATAAGCTCCTACTCCCCATCCCCCACCCCCACCCCACCCCCTGCCCCATCCCCTGTTTCAGTATAGTATAGAAGCTATACATCTGTCTTAGTCAGGGTTTCTATTCCTGCACAAACATCAGGACCAAGAAGCAAGTTGGGGAGGAAAGGGTTTATTGAGCTTACACTTCCACATGGCTGTTTATCACCAGAGGAAGTCAGGACTGGAACTCAAGCAGGTCAGGAAGCAGGAGTTGATGCAGAGGCCACGGAGGGATGTTCCTTACTGGCTTGCTTCTCCTGGCTTGCTCAGCCTGCTCTCTTATAGAACCCAAGACTTCCAGCCCAGGGATGGCACCACCCACAAGGGGCAATTGAGAAAATGTCCCACAGCTGGATCTCATGGAAGCACTTCCCCAACTGAAACTCCCTTCTCTTCTCTGTGATAACTCCAGCCTGTGTCAAGTTGACACACAAAACCAGCCAGTACAACATCTCTGTATAACTTTTCACCTTTACTAAACCAAATACCACTTCTGTTTACATATTCTTCAGACATGTGTTTAAAAGCATCTTTCTGATACATTTTCCCACATTTCATTTTGTCCTTCTGACTAAGCAAAACAAAACAAAACAAAACAAAACAATCTTTATAATTCTGTTTAGTTTCCAGGAAAGCAAAGATAGATGACCTGGGTCTACCTACCCCAGGTTTTACAGTTTTATTATTTAAATGTTTAAAAGGCTTACTGGAGGCCTTTTAAACTAAGTACCCAGTAATCATAAAGTATAAATAAATATTTTAGTTAAAAGACAAACAACAAAATACAAAAATATATTTATAATTGATAAACTGAAAATTGCTTTTAGAGATTGATAAGGAAGAAAGCTTTATGCATTCAAAGATGGTGCAAGGCCACCATAATGGAAATGTAATGGTGCCTTGGCACACAGGAAGACGCTTAGTCCCTCTCATAATAAGGGTAAATTAAAACCACTCCCAGGCACACCTGCTGAAGTGTAAAAGCCTGCACTGTGGGCGAGGGAGCCTCGGAGCCAGTATCTCACAGGGCATCACCAGCACTCTTTGAAACCTACCAAACACCCATTTCCCATCTGACACGCAGATTCTACTGGAGTAGACGTGCGCTCTATCTGTACCGTGGGTAACAATGTCTACTTCCTAGGGTGACTAGAAGAAAGGTGCACGTGAGTGCTGACACAGAACAGGTGTTACCACAGAGGGCATCAATTCTGCCTTCCGAACGCTGCCCTGTGCTGTGGCACAGCAACTCACCCACTCTAACACCTGTGTAATAGTCCCCTGTTCAAGGGCCCTTCCTTGAGCTTGACATCTCAGTGTGTGATTCCATTAGGAACCAGCCCAGCCCCTAAGCAAGGCACAGACCGGCATCCAGCTGAGCCAGGCAGGGAGAGGATGGGGGTTAAGGATGGTGCTCCAAGCTGAAATGCAGGAACATCCCTGCCATGCAACAATACTTTGAGAGATGACCTATCACTTGGGGGCTGGGACAGGCTCAGATGTTAGTTTAAGGAAGCAACACCCAGACAGGCAGAAGCGCCCTTGACTGGGCAGATACCATAATGCAAGCCCCTTGGGTCAAGGGTGGGAAGCTTCTGGGGTCACCTGAAAACAAGTCTGAAGTGTAGGGACCCTTCCCCCTCGGAAGTCTAACGGAAAGGAGACAGTAACAGCCTGCCCCGGGTCTCAATAGGCGGAGGACCTTGGCTTCCTGGTCATTTAGATGTTTAGGTTATCATCTGCATCTCCAGGCCAGGGAGATTAGACTGGGCCTGACACTATCCTTCCGCCAGCCACTCCTGGCTCTGCTCCTCTGTTTCCTCCCATGGCTAGAGCCAGAGGGGGTCTCAACTTTCCAGAGCACCCTGTTGAGACAGCCATGCCTCCACCCACCATTAACAACAGACAACTGGCATTTGCTGGTGTTTTCTACTAGACAGGAGCCTGGCACACACATTGCCTCCTTTGAGACTAGGGTATGGGCAAGCCTTCTTCCCTTGAATAATGAGTACACAGGAGCCAAGGGGAGGGAGGCAGGAGCCAGGCTCCTCTGACCCTCATGCTGCTCTGTGTCTCAAAGTCCACACCTTCAGGGGCCATGTCAGGACTACTTTATCAGCTAATGATTAACTACAAATATGAGGATTCAGTTTAAATTCATTCCAGACTCTCACTTCTCTCCAGACATGAAAAGCAGCTGGTCAGGACCCTTTCTTCCCATAAGAGATGTATCCAGAGCATGCTCTTGCTGAAGATCCAGGATCCTTTTCCCTCTGTGATCAGCCAGGGTTTGGGACTTGAGGCAGAAAGAGACTGGGGGTGGGAGGGTGAGGATGGGACCGATGGAAGCTGGGGAGGAGGGATGGCTGGAAGCTGGAGAAATGAGGTGGAGGGGATGGAGGCTGGGGAGGGGGTATAGTTGG
>NW_022196891.1:89614082-89686330 GCF_008632895.1 Mastomys coucha | reverse complement strand
AATGAGGTGGAGGGGATGGAGGCTGGGGAGGGGGTATAGTTGGAAGCTGGGGAGGTGGGGAGGTGGGGAGATGGGGGCTGGGTATGGCATCTGTTCTAGAAATAGGCATTTATCTCACTTGGAGAGGTTGACTTCATATTCCTGTTACCTGGTCCCTGTCAGGCTGAGGCTAGGGGGATTAAAAGTAAGACAAGACAGCCTCTGAGGTAAGACTGGACAGTCTCCATGGGAAGGCACTGTCATCTGGGCCTGTAAGAAGCCCTTCAACTTCAGTCTTCCCTTCTAGGCTGTCCTGTAGCTTGCAGACTAGTGCTGTTCTTGCTGGAGCACCTAAGGGCTGATAAAGTACAGAGAAGGTTCTAGAACCTTGGGCCTCTCCCTGGGGCTTTAGCCTCAGTATAGTAAAGATCTGTGACCAAGCTGAACCACGGTCCTGGAGTAAGTGAGCTACGGGTAACGGTGGTCTCTGTCAAGTAGCCAGTGATCTGTGACCAAGCTGACAAACCATGGTCCTGGAGTGAGTGGTCTCTGTCAAGCGGCCAGTGACAAGCTCTTCAGGGGGGCAGGAAGCCCTGTAGCTGGTCCAGAGATGACAAAAAGTCACTCTGGCCCAGAGCAAGATACCGGTGGCCCCAGTTTCCACAGCCAAAGATGTATGGCTCAGAAGGTAGAAGGAGCCTTTAGGTAACAGCTCTGTGACCCCAGAACCCTTGCTCCTCTCATTCCCCAAGCTGCAGGGCAAGCCTTATCTCTACCCCTATCTTAGAATCAGCTCTGACTCCTTCATTCCTTGTCCCCAAGTTCTGTGTGTATCTCCATACCTTCCATGGCATTCTGTCTCCAGCTCCCACAGTACCCTTAAGCAATGCTACCCACTATAATTATAATTAGCACTGGTGCCACCATGGAACACGAAGGGGATACACCAGATTCCTCCCATATTGTATTCTAGCTAACCCTTGGGACACCTTGTGGGGGCTCCTTTCACAAGCCCATTTTACAGATGCAGGAAATGAGACTTGGACAGGTGAAGGGGAGAATCAGGGCCAAGGCTAGTGCTGGCCTCCAGACTCCGCCCTTTTGGCCATCCGCCTGGCTCCTCACTGTGGCTGGTGGTGTTCATACTGGCACCTGCCCTCCACAAAGGCTTCTGGAGCACTCAGGAGGAGGGAAGTGTTTGCTGTACAACCCCCCCCCCCCAGCAGTCAGCCTGCAAACACGCCTGGGGGTTGGGGGGACGACCATGTTCCTTGTGCTTGTGGAGGCCCCGCCTCACCCGCAGCCACTGCTGAGCTGAGGGACGGCACACAACTTTTAACAGTGCAGGAGGTGAACGCTAACGTAAAAGAAGCAACGGACATAAAAAATCCCATAAGACGAGCCTTTGACTTAGCGACTCTTTGAGGTCCCATGAGCCTCAGCAACTGGCTCAGCACAGGTTTGATGGACACCTAATGACTTAACCCTGCTGTGGCTGATGCGGAATGACCCAGTGTTACAGATGGGGAAACGGAGGCCCAGAGCAGGGCACTGATGCCTCTCGGCTTCCCAGTCAGACAAAGGTAGCCTGGCCCCACCCAACCAGTGCTCCCCACCTGTACCCTGAGATCTCTGACCCATCCCCAGCACACAGAAACTGGAAACCTTTGTCACCAGTAGGTATCCCTAAGTCTGCCTGTAGTGCAGGAAGTGGGCATTTGGCCTGGCTTCACCTGAGTCTCTTCCCAGGGAGAGCTATTTGCATCAAGAACTCTTGAAGGACAGGGACTGCTTAGCAGTTACTGGCAGCAAAAGCCCCAAACAGACTGCTCTGCTCTCTATAAAGTCAATAAAGAGGCCAAGACTCCAGTGTGGTAGAGCTCAGTGTGTGTCCTCTGGGAGCTGCAGGCTGCCCAGTGCTCTGGTAGCGTGGGGACGGACCAGGGTTACATGGCCTCTTCCACACCCCAGCAATCAGTGCTTTCTAAAGGACCCTCAGCCCTAGGAGAGATGGAGACTGCTCAAAAGTCCATCGATGCGTCTGCTCCTTGGGACAGAAGCAGAGCAGCACCTTCCCAGCTGCCTCTCAGAATGCCAGCAGAATCTCTTCAGGCCAACTGTCAGGCTCCATCTGCAAACAGGCTTCCGTCAGCAGCTACTGCGCCCAAGTGTGTCAAGGCGTTGGGTTGATATGGGATCCAGGATCACAGTAACTCCCACACAGACACAATCACATGTCATACAGACATACATCCAGGCCCAGACGCCGACCCTTTGGGGCCTTCCTCTCCACACAGACTCCATGCTCACACTAGTACCTTTATCCCATCTGCTTCCCATCCCTGGACCTGCTTCCTTCAGCCCAAGCTGCTCCTGCTCTCAGCCTCTACCACAGACTCCAACCTTCCCTCTGGCGAAAAAGCCTTTCCTCCATGAAGCCTTCCCTGACCACCTCAGCCAGAGGGGCAAAGCACTTTCTAAACAGCTTTACCTTGAATTGTCTCTGACTTGAATATTTGAGCTCTCCCCACTCTTTGTCCCTGAGACAGACACACAATATATGTTACGTTTTTAATGGTATAAGGAAGCTCTGAGGCCGGTTTCCATGTGCAGGATTGATTCATGTCTACATTTCCCCACAGGGCTGATCAGAATCCCTGGTACTCAGTAGGTGCTCAATAAAAGCAGTATGCCTGGTAGACAGCAGGTGTTTAATAATTCTTCGGAATGAATGGACACAGCCTTCTTAGTCAGATACATGTGATGTGCATGAGAGGAGAGAAGGCACTGTGGCCTGTGTCTTCCTTGCGTTACTTCTTCATGTGGCTGGTGGACGGACACTGGTGTATCTGCTTTTTAGCAAGTCATTGAACAACAAAATAACTGCATGAAAGAGGGGATTAGCAGCCACAAAGAGAAAAGTAGCAGCGAGTTGTCTAGGTGCTTTCTTCTCAGGACTTGCTCCAATGGCAGCACCCTGCAGGGACAAGTCCCTTGGAGGTAAGGTTGGGACCAAGAGAAGAGACTCCCGTTCTTCCTGAGCAAGCTTCATGTGGACAGGAAGGAAGGGTTGGTCCCTGTGTGCTGAGGTTTCTTAGCACCTAGCAGCATCCAGAGCTCCAGCACATACTATTCTCTCTCTCTCTGTCTCTGTCTCTGTCTCTCTGTCTCTGTCTCTCTCTCTCTGTGTGTATCTCTCTCTGTCTCTGTCTGTCTCTCTCTGTCTCTCTCTGTCTGTCTCTCTGTCTCTGTCGCTGTCTTCCCTCTCTCTCTCTCTCTCTCCCTCCCTCTCTCTCTCTCTCTCTCTCTCTCTCTCTCTCTCTCTCACACACACACACACACACACACACACACACACGCACAGACACAAACATATGAGCACCTATTGGACTTTCTTCTCTGAAAACTGTGGCTACCCAGAGATCCTGAGGTCTGTGTAGTAAGAGAATATTTCCCTTCTGTGCCTGGATGTTTAACAAAACAGTAAACATCACTAGACCTTGTATTTATACAGTGACCATCATTAACCGTTCTCCTACTTACAGTTCCTGTAAACTGCCCCTTTAAGCTTGCTGACTGCCCAGCTTGTACACAGTTCCTTTCCTTTCTCCAAGGGGAAGCAACAGATTGTCTTTGTCTTACTCAGCATCGACTCTCCCACCAAGGCTGAAAGCCCAGTGCTCAAGGCTGCATGCTGATGTATGACATCATTTATAGGCCAGCTCCATTCTGGGAAGATGTTCTCCTAGGACAGCAGAGGCTTAATGTGAAACATTCACACTCAAACTCCAAGTGAGAAGTCTCTGTGGGGTAACTTCAATGTCTGGACTGCTGATCAGTCTCCCATAACATGGCTGTCATTTCAGGATAGGTTGGGGAGGCATTTGTAACTGGGGACTCATAGTCATGTCTGGTATAGTTCCATGGGCAGAGTGTGGACAAAGTATATACTGTTGCCCCACTTTCTCATACCCAGGGCAAAGGGAGCCACAGGTGTGATACTGTCTGGTGGATGACAATAACTACCTACTTTCTAAATGCTAAAGAGTCACAGGTATAGATTCAAATTCCAGGCATGTGCAATAACTCAGGGGAAGAAGGGTTTCTTTGGCTTATCATTCCAGATCATAGTCCACTATCACAGGAAGTCAAGGCAGGAACTTCAAACAACTAGTCACACCTCACCCATAGTCAAGAGCAGAGGGAAACAAATGCATGCAGGCTCACTGGCTTCATTTGTGATCAGCCTGGTTTTCCTACCAGGAGTACAGTTCAGTACTCCTGCCTAGGGAATGATAACGCCCACACTGGGTCAGGTCTTCCCACATCCATTGACTTAAATAAGACAATTCCCCACATACATGTTCACAGGCCAAAGCAACACTATGTAGACAATCCCTCATTGGGGCTCTCTTCCTAGGTAAGTCCTGGTTGGGTCAAGCTGACAGTTGAAACTAACTACCCTGGTGTCTGCAGTCAGGAAGAAGAGAAATGAATGCTGGTGCTCAGCTCATATTCTTATTCAGTCAGGACTTCAGCCCAAATGGGGCCTCCATTTTTTAAGAACAGGGCTTTCCATCTCAGCTAACCAAATCTGCAAAGTCTCTCACAAACAGACACATCTAGAGATTCATCTCTTAGGTGATTCTAGATCTTATAAACTTTTGCTGACATCAATATTAACCATCGTAATGTTCAGTGGTCTCAATTTCTCCAACTCCATCTTGCTGCATGGCCATCTCACAGGGGCACAAGCAGATAGATAAGAGAATAGGGGGTGGCTGTCTGTCTCTCATTGGTCCTGCACTGAACTCTGAGTGCCCAGCATAATAGAAAGGGAGTTCTGGAAATAGCACCCTCAGACATCATTGGTTGAAAGGTGGTTCTGCTAGAATAAGGTGAACAATACTATATATATATATATATATATATATATATGTTTTTCGAAACAGGGTTCTTTTCTGTATTGCGCCCTGGCTGTCCTGGAACTCACTCTGTAGACCAGGTTGGCCTTGAACTCAGAAATCCACCTGCCTCCCAAGTTCTGGGATTAAAGGTGTGTGCCACCACTGCCTAGCTACCAAAAATATCCTAACAGAAAGGGGAAATTGAGATACATGTAGGTTCCCACAGGGAAGGTGCCATGTGGTGAGGCCAAAGCTATGGGTGACACTCCAAAAGCCGAGGGGATGCGAGATTGGAAGCAGCAGTGAGATTCTTGCCCAGATACCAGAGGAAACTGATTCCATTGATGCCTGACTTGGACTTGAGCCTTCAGGACTGAGATAACTGGTTTGTGCTACATAAGCCTCTTTCTTCATTTGTCATAGCAGCTGTAGGAAAAGAACCCGGATGTAAGTGAGGTCACATGAAGTTAAATCAGCTGAGCATGCTTCCCCTCCCCATGTGAGTTAGAAACATATGCATGTATGTATATGTATATATAGTAATATAATATATATTATTACTAGGGAGGCAGGAAGCGGTGGAATATATGGGTGGAAAGCATTGTGACCAGCTTCTCCCAGCCCAGGAACCTCTGAAACCATGCAAGGGAGAGAGAGAATGCTGGTCTGTTGGGTGAGTCTTAAGGAAACATCTCACAGGAGACAGAGAGATGTGCACTGTACAGTTGCAGTAAAACTGGTCCTTGTGAGCGTCCAGTGGAACAGATATTCTCAACCTTACTGTACAGGAACTGGGGCTGAAGGTCAGAGAAAGTATACCCCTTGCCAAGGCTACATGGGTAGGAAGCAGCAGGCCTGTGTCTGCCTGGCTTCATCATGGGCTCCCTTTGTCCTTCTCTCTATTCTACAGACCTGATCTCACGGACCTCATGCCCAAGTCAGTGACTTAGGCACACTGTGTCTTTACCTCTTCCAGTCCAGAAGTTGACTGCACCTCTGTAGCAACCAGAGGACAATCAAGAATCATCTCAAGGCTGCTGCTCTCTATTCCATAATGCTAACTAACTTCTTGATGCTGGTTGTTGGCACTAGCCTCTCAATGCACCCACACTCACCCGCACTCTGTGCTCCACTCGGACTCCGCTCATGCTGCTGTAACTCTAGAACTTCCTTTGGTTTTGTCTGTAGCCCTTGGCTCATGGAAGTCAACCTGGGCCAAATCTTATCCAAGCCCATCTCTTTCTGTCCAGCCCTGCATCCTTTTGTGGATGATGGAGACCAGTGTCACCACAGAAACCTTGTCTGCTGGAGAGTTCTGCCTCTGATTTACCCTCGGGACTGCCACCTGGGCCCCTGCTCAGCAATGCATAAACTTTGAGATCCTGAGTAATTTGGGTCTGGTGCCCTCCTTGGGGACCAAGGTTGGGCTCCTTTCCACCTCCCTAAATTGCATTTCTGTTCTAGGCTTTGCCTATTAGGTAGGTTAGCTTTGGCCAGGAGCCGGTGGTACCTGCTTCATTTCCCTGCTGGCCCAACGTGACTGATAACTGGTTTTTCTTTAAAACAATTCACAAAAACAAACAGACAAGAGCATCTATGAGCTACGTGTAAAACAGAGCAATGTGAAAGGGAGCAATACCACACCTCCTTTCCCAGCATGCAATGCTCGCCTTCAATTCTAACAACTGGTGCTTTTCAAAGAGAGGGGCAGTTACTTACAATCCCTCCAAGAAGCCTTCCCTCATTTTCCCAGGATAACTAAATATCCCTATATCTAAGGCAAGCACCTCTGCTTAAGTTTCCAGTGGGTCGCATTCACATCTGCGTGTTAGGACACAGACCCACGCACACAGCAGCAGCTAAAATAGACATCTCTTGATGTAATAGAGGTAGTCCGTTTTCAAAGAGAGGAATGTTCAGAAGGCAAGAACAAGAAGTCCATTCTCTTCAGAACCAAGAAGCAGACCTGTTTCCTGGGAGCCGTAAGGGCTCACACATTCTCCTGGGTCTTAGGAGGACTCTCACAGCTGAGCCATGTCAATCGATCCCTTCCTCCAACCCACAGACTGCTCCTCTGTGGGGAGCCTATGGGAAGGGGCCGGATGTTCTCTAAGGTGCTGAGGGGAGGGATTGTCAGGGAAGGCTGTGAGAGGATGTGGCATGTTGAAGTGAGAACTGCACAAGAAGCTGTGTTCAGATTCTCTTCAGACAGCCCACAGTCCTGTGCTCTTAGGGCAGTTAATGTCTGAACCTCAGGTTTACACCTTTAAGGATGGATCCTTAACAGCTCATGAACAATAAATGTCACCAGGTAAAATGAGAGACAAGGGTGGGGACAGGCAACAGAACAGATCCATGGTGACTCTAAAATTTCTGGAAATATACCCTTTTGCCTCCCATTAGCGTCAAGGACAGGCTCCCACCTACTCTGACAGTCATGTGGCCATTTCTAGAAGATCCAACAGACCATCTGTACCAAGTGACTCGCTAGGTGCTAAGTGAGCCTCCTGCCCCTCCCTATGGGAGAAAGACCAATTCTCGTGTGCCTTGAGCCTCAGCCTACATGGTCAGATTTGAACAATACACAATACTTGCTCTGCTTTGAACTGGAATCACTCCCACCGGCAGCACTGTTCTAGGGTGGCTGTGGAACTTTTAGGGGGTGGATGCTGGTTGACAGAAGTAAGTCAATGAGGCAGGTCTTTAAAAGTTATAACCTCTGGGCTTCAGTCTGTCCTCTTCTCCAGGTCTGCTATAGTGCGAACAGCTTTCTCTGGTCTCCTGCTACTATGTGCTGCTCCCCAGGGCCTTCCCAGCCATGATGAGCGAAACACTCGGAAATCATGAGCAAAACAAGCCTCTGCTGTCTCAAGTATGGTAGGCACAGTGCCAGCACCTACCTGGTTCGAATCCTAGCGGGGCCAGGTTGGCTCCATTTGGCTTTGCTCCCTAATTTTCTCACTAAGAAAGTGTTGCTGAGATATTTTTTTATCCATATATTTTGAGCTTGGGGCACATCTAAATCAAGTGTGCAATTGGCTGGCACCAAGCCTATTGGACACTGTAGGTGGCAAAGGATCATGGGATCAGAAACCAGAGGTGACTCAAGAGTGTCTGGGATCAGTGACTTGGACATCCCAAAGGGGGCAAACTCACTTTTCGGGTTCCTATTGTGGCAGATGATGATTGCCAGGATAAGGCTCCAACCGAGATCCACAAAATACCTCTGCAGCACTGCCTACAGCTGTCTTACCTAGTTTGGTATGATAAAGCACATTTTAAAGCTGACCACTCAGTTGCATTGACCACACTCCAAGGGCACATTAGCCATGCAGAGCTGAAAGCTTTACAGTGCAGAAAGTTGGCACAGGGCAGGGCATCCCCACAGACAGTGCCAGTTGAAAGGACCAGTCCCTATGAACTGTGACGAAATGTGACGAGAGGCCCCCATCTTCCTGACATGAAGACTATCTGGACCTGACGCTTATGCAAACAAATTCAAATTCTGGCAAGATGGTGTTACAAGTGGAGATGTGGACCAAGGCAGGGTTTCTTTTCTTCACTCTGGGAGAGCAGGGCTTCCCTGCAGTTCTGGTAAACAATCTGCCCCTCACAAGATGGTGGGCGGGCCTAGTGAGACGAGGAAGGTCAGCACCCACACATTCTCTCCCTACCCCTTCCTCTTCTGGGACTATGGATGCATATGTCTGCATATCCTTCCATTCTTCTTCAACATGGAGCAGAAAGAGTTTTCCGTTCTTACAAACAAGAGTCACATCAATGCCTTGGGAACAGTCCCCTCCCCACCAGAAGACGGGACACGCCCTGGTCAAGCAGGACTTGAGAGAGGGCAGATAGCAGACTGTTGGGTGGGCCATGACTGACCAGACACACCTCTATAGTAGGAAGAACACAGGAAGTTTTAGGAAACTCGAATTAGTTCTGTCATTTAGAATTTACAAAGAGCATACACGGGCTGGACCTCCCCCCTCCTCCATCTGTGTCAGATGTGCACCTTGGTCTTCATGCACGTCCCTCAACAACTGGAGCATGGGGGCTTACTCTGACTCTGTTGCCTGCCTGTGGATCCTGTTCTCCTGACTGAGTTGCCTTGTCTGGCCTCAGTGGGAGAGAACATGCCTACTTCTGCAGTGACTGTGGGTTCCAGGGTAGGCTGATGCCCAGTGTGGAATAGGGAAATGGGTATTGGGGGAGTGGTTCTGTGAGCGGGGACTGGGGGGAAGGGGGACTGTAAAGTGGATAAATAAGGAAATATCTTGGGGGAAAAATAATTTATAGAGAGACCAGGTAAAAACAAAGATGTGTGAGGAGCAGAGGGTAAAGGCAAAGCTGCCTGCACTGGCTGGTTTTCACCTGTACTGGCTGGTTTTCACTTGTACTGGCTGGTTTTCACCTGTACTGGCTGGTTTTGTGTGCCAACTGGACACAGGCTGGAGTTATCACAGAGAAAGGAGCTTCAGTTGGGGAAGTGCCTCCATGAGATCCAGCTGTGGGGCATTTTCTCAATTAGTGATCAAGGCGGTAGGGCCCCTTGTGGGTGGTGCCATCCCTGGGCTGGAAGTCTTGGGTTCTATAAGAGAGCAGGCTGAGCAAGCCAGGAGAAGCAAGCCAGTAAGGAACATCCCTCCATGGCCTCTGCATCAGCTCCTGCTTCCTGACCTGCTTGAGTTCCAGTCCTGATTTCCTTTGGTGATCAACAGCCATGTGGAAGCGTAAGCTGAATAAACCCTTTCCTCCCCAACTTGCTTCTTGGTCCTGATGTTTGTGCAGGAATAGGAACCCTGACGAAGACACTGGGAATTCTTTGCATTCTTTTGACCAAAAAACAGAAAAGGAAAGAGGTAACCCAAGACAGTAGCAGAATAGAGCTCAGCGGACTTAGAACCTGAGCGACCACTGAACTGTGCCAGCAGCTTGTCAACAGAATTCTAGTCGTAAGGCAAGGAAATTGCCTTGGTTAGTGATGTCAACTTGACCACCCAGAATCGCCTGTGACACAGCTATGTCTGTGGCAGCTTATCTTCCTGGCTTTAACTGAGGTGGGAAGCTCCGCCCACTGTGGGTGGCACCTTTCCCACGTGGGATCCTGGACAGCACTACCATGTATCCTATTCTCTGTTTCCTGATTGTGGATGTCATGTGACAAGCTGCTTTAAGCACACACTGCCTTGACTTCTCCACCATGATGGGCAGTACCCTTGAACTGGGTAGGTCAGAATAAACCCTTGCTCCTTTAGGTTGTTTTTGTCTACAGTAGTTTTTGTCAGAGCATCAGGAAAGGAATCTAAGATACCGAAATAAGAAGAGCCGTGCACAGCTGAAGAAAGCAGACAGCTCTTCAAGGTCAAGTTCTTTAATTAAATAGTTATCTCAAGGTCAAGTCATCGTGGCAGCAGTCTGATGAAAAAGATGTGAGGGGGCTCTGTGCCAGGGAGAGAGGGTGAAGTCATTAGGCCAGAATTAAGATTCTATCTGATGGGTTGACTGGAACTTGCTCCAATGATCTATAAATAAGATAGGCCTCCTTCCCTCTCCCCTCCCCCAGCAGCCTCAGCCAGAAGTTATTCTGTGGCCATCTGCACATCACCTGCTCTCCTTGGTGGGATCCCAGCCTCAGGGACCTTGGCTTGGACGAAGCAGCAGACTGTTCTCATGGCTGGGTATAGAAACCATGATAGCAGTTTAGGAGGTTGTCCCTGCTCCTTGTCAGTGTCCAGGAGAGTTGGGCATCCTCACAGCCATGGGAACAGAAGAACCGATAATGCTATCATGTTGCCATGAGAGGCAGCTCCTATCCCAATGGTGCCTCTTCCTTCTGCATCCGCTTCCATACAGGGTTGGGAATCCCCACCACTTCTCCTGGAGCTTCAGAGTCAGAGAGCCTCAGATACCCACTCCTCTGATGGAGCTAGCACTCAGCAATCCAAAGAGCCTATATATACAGGAGCCCTTATCATGTGGGAGTCACAGCCAGGAGCCAGGCCAATCTTCCTGCCTCTGTTCAGGTTCTCTGGCCTGTACATCAGGGCTCCTCCACCGGCCCAGGTTTACATACACAGTAGGTAATACATACTCCTGCTGTCTGAAAGCTTTCACCTTTTCCCTATTACCCAGGCTCCACTGCCCTGGCTCTTTGCCCTGACACGGTCTCTGCTGATAATCAGTGGTTTTGAACTCTAATGAAAATCCTGCGGCAAGAGTGTGGCTCACAGAGGCTGCCACCGGCTTCCAGAGCACGCAAGAATGCGCATTAATAACATCTTTAGATCTTTAAAAAAATGCGTCTTCTCTGTAGGTACTTTCTGAGTTGTTTGTGGGATAATGAGGCTACAGACAGGACCCTGGGACTTAAAGGGAAGACCTTGCAGAACTGCACTGCTGGATACTTCCCTCAGTAGATTTAAACGCCTCTCAGAAGAGATGCAGCTGCTCCCAGGCACAGAGCACAGCAGCTACTGAAGGGAGCTGTAGTGAAGTCCGGGCCATCCTATTCCTTGTGGCTACAATAAGCACCAGAGGTGGGCACAGCTTCCCCTGACCGACCCCCATCTAGTTCTAAACTGACTCCTGGTCTAAGAAGCTGATGTTCCCACACTCCTGACTTTCTCTCCACTGCCAGTCACAGCATTCAATTCCCCAACGGATTCCAGCCCTACTCTTAAAAAAATTCAGTGGTTGGGCTGAGCTTCACAAAGACAAGAAAAAGCAAAAAAAAAAAAAAATGCCCCAGGGCCAAAGTCCTGAACTTCAGACCTGGCAGCTCTCTTGGAGCTATTATTAAGTAGGGCTGAGGGCATCTGAATATGTGCAGTTTCACAGCCCTGGCCTGGAACAGAGGTGAAGGAGCAACAATGGGCCTTCCTAAGGAGAAGTCTGTAGAGAGAAGGGACTCCCAAACTTGAGAGGCTCAGAAGGTTTCCTGGGACCCCGCAGGCTGATTTACACTTGCTGCTCTGTGTGCTCGCCCACACCGACAGGAGCTTATATTTTCCTAACACATTCTGTAGGAATGACTACATGGTCATTACAACTACTGGCTGCCCTCTGTTCTATGAGGACACCTCACAGGAAACCTGTGATTGATTACCCAGGGACCAAGATCCCGGGCAAGGCGAGGGGGTAGTTCTGTGCCTTTGGGAACCCGGAACAGAGGTGTGTAAATGGAGCTATTAATGACAGAGATAAAATTTGTCCTCCACAACTGCTGTCTCCTTGCTCTCCCCATATCTATGGCATCCATCCTTAGCCACCCTTGGAATTACAATAGACAATTATGTTGGTTCCCCTTGATTGGATCAATGTACGAACTCAATAAGAGAGGTGAAATGGATGACTAGTCCTATCTATAAACTATTTCAAAATTTCTCAGAATTAGTCCAGGAAAACGTAGCAATGTATACGCAAGAGGTGGAAGAAAGGAAATTTAATTTACATCATGATAGGAGGCTGCTTCCCAGAAATCCTACTTTGGCTTTAGCCTCATCTGTGTGGGTGAGTCAAAGCATTTTTGGACAAGTTCCACACTTGTCTTGCCGGGGTTAATGTACTTCTGTTTCCTGTCAAGCCTCGGCAAAGACAACTTAACCTGATAAAATCAACACCCGCTTATGGAAACGTAAACAGACTTCTGAAGGACACACAACTGTGAGTGGAAAATTCATCAGTAAAGATGTTTGATCAAAGTATTTGAGCAAGCGGAGAAGATCGCACAGACAGAAAACCTCCGGAGGAAACCAGCCTGGCCTCACCCATAGCCGGCGTCTCTCCACATCTCTTTCTTCCTTTCAGAAAACAAATGAGATACTTGACCTTTAAAACAAAACTTGAGATTTAAATAATATGCTGTATAGAGTGAAACCGGTCTCTGGCGGTGGCAAATATTGACAGTCAACTCAACAGGATTGAGAATCATTTACGAGACAAAGCTATAGATCTATTAGTGAGGGACTCTGTAAATTGGGTTGGGGGAGGAACCACTCTAAGTGTGGGCAGCAGAGTTCTGTGGCCTGGAGCCCTCACTGAATAAACACAAGAAAGCAAACTGTGTGCCAGCATTCATTTTCTCGGCCTCCTGACTATGGATGAAGTAGGGCCAGCTGCCTGCCACCATGGCTACCTGGCCTCCAAACTGTAAACCTAAATAGCCTTTTTATCCTCCCTCCCTCCCTCTTTCCTTCCTTCCTTCCTTCCTTCCTTCCTTCCTTCCTTCCTTCCTTCCTTCCTTCCTTCCTTCCATATCAGGTATTTTTCACAGTGATAAGAAAAGTAAGACCTATCCTTTAGACATTAAAAAAAAATCATATCTTTGCTATAGGAACCATCACTGTGACCGACCCCTGAGAGGGAAAGAGGGAGAGAAGAAAGTTGTCCATAGGAAACCCTTCCCAAGAAGAACAGAAACACTTCTGTAAAATCAGAGTAAACAGGGACATCTCAGAAAAGCACCCGAAGGCCAGGAATTTCCTTAATAAGATAAGCTCAGGAACTTTGGGAAGGTAGTGGAACTCTCCAGAAGGGAAAGGCTAATTAACATTCCTCAGATCACAGGGTGAGAAACAACCTGCGGGTGGGGACATATTTCGCATTGTGGACCTTTGCCCACCTTCAGACAAGGGAAGTCCTTGCCACCTCATTCCCTGAAGACCAATCAGTTTAAAAATTCACACTGTTTTGCCAATCACATTGTATCTAATGGCTGCTGCCCTGAAAATTGTAAAAAAGATCACTGAACAAGCTGTGCGGGGTTGTCACCACCTCTCCTTAGGGTCTGGGATAGCCCCAGTGCACTGGAATATTAAAAATCCTCATGCTTTTTGCATCGATCAGGCTCCATGTGACTCACTCAGTGGGTCTCCAGTAAGCTAAGGTTCGACAGGGCCTTACACTTCTATCTGTTCTTTTCCTTAAAATAAAGTTTATTGGTCACCCTTATGACACCACCAAAACAAAGAAAGGCCACCTGATGTCAGACTCTGGGGACTGTCACTCAGCGAGCTAAGCAGCCTGAAAAAAAGTAAAGGCAATGTTTGCAGTCCCTTAGAGCCTCTGACTTCTGCTTCCAGATTCCTTTAAGCATGAAAGACAAAAGATCAATAATTCCCCAACAAAGAGGACAGACAAAGTAACCATCAGCATTAAAAATAGTCAAGTGCTTTAAAGGCTGACAAGGGACAGGTGTGAGATGAAGCACAGTTGACATATCCTGGAGCTTGGTGGTCAATACGCAGTCCTCACGTGGACAGTCCCATGGCCTGTCTTCACCAAGCATTCACTGCAGGTTTCTCTGATTATCCACAGCTTCATATTCTCTACCACAGCTGGAGAGTCAGTCTGTCCTGTGCCATTCACAGGAACCCCAAGGTCACCAGTGTATAAACATCAGCTGTGACTTTATCTTCAGAAACATGGTTATAACAGCAGATACTGCCTACTGAACAGGCCATATGTTATTTAACAGTTATCAGACTGTGAGGCTCATATCAAAATTCTTAACTTTTAAGCAGGGAAAAATAAGACTGAAAAAACTTGGATGATTTTTCTTCAAGGTAGTTGTTGTGGTACAGTGGTTTCACTTAAGTGTAGCTAGAACCTTAAATCAGAATGCCCGAGTCATGCCACAGATCAGATATGTCAGGACCTCAATGTATAGCTATGATGGAAGACCCCTGAGCTGGTGAACATAGTCAGGGGCTGACGCTGACTCCAGGCCACTAAAGAATTATCCAGAGACTTAATTAAAATATCTGTCAGATAGCTCTCCTACTTGGTGCAGAATGTAGACAGGGAATTCATTTGGTATGACGTTCACTTTCCTTATGAATGGGAGTTGAGCATCCTGAACAACCAACAGAGTGCCTGGCCCTTGTGAGCAGAATTTGCATACAGTCATATTGTTTGTGTGTGTGTGTGTGTGTGTGTGTGTGTGTGTGTGTGTAGTTGTGTATATATATGGTGTCATGGAGTCAAGAACAGGACCTTCAGTGTCCTTTTTTCCTTGAGACAGAAAAAGACCCTCCTCTACATGGGTGTCACCTTCCCACAAGATGGCTCCGGTATAAAGTCTCAAGAAACAGAAAGCAGAGTTGCTTGCCTGCCTGCCTTTGCTTCCTGCTGGTGAGCACGCCTACCTATCTTTTTGTTGTTGCTGCTGCCGCCGCTGCCACTCCATATTTCTTTGGCCAGCAGCTCTAAGTTGCTTCCAGTACTTCATCATCAGATTGGCATAACCATGGCGCGACTGTCTATCTCATTCACCTAGAGAATCCTGACTGAAGCAGTCTCATGCTGCCTTCTGGGGCCCACAGCAAGAACATTCACTCTCCAAGGACACCTCATACCTTATCTATTCAGACAGACAGGTCCTGCTGCCAACTCCAAAGAACACTCCAGTTAATGGTCCCCATTTTCTAGGGCAGAATCCTTGGAATTGAATTGAAATGTCTTCCTCTGGCTTCTAGGTGGAACAGAACATCCCATCTCCCTGGCTCTTCCTGTCATGAGGGAACGAATAGAAAGCAATTTTTTCCCTGTTGAAATACTTCCCGTTCTGAAGACAGGAGCCTCCCCGGCCATGCTAACTCAGATATCTTGGTTAAGACATAAAAGCTCATAATCACAGCCATCAGCCCATCACTGTCATCGACTGACTCTTTTTCAGGGTAGATGGTGACTTCTAACTGCATTCAAGCCTCCCTGGCTAACAGTGGCACTCATGAAGCCTCCTACTGCTGTGCCCAACTCTTCAGGGGGTGCCGAGCATTTATTCAGCTTTTTAGACATTCACTGAGCCTCATCTCTATGCTGCCTGCAACACTGAACAAAAACGCCAATGTTACACCTTTATCTTAAAGAGCATCCAGCCTGGCTTGGATGTGGGATGTGCAGAAAGTCATTGTGAGGCCAAATGATGGACCTAGCTATGGGCCTCTCAAGTCATCTTGGGAGGGTGAGAGAAAGCCGCATGGAGGAAGGCTGTATAGAGGCCCCAGGAGAGAGCATGACAAACTCTGCATCATCCATCATTACTCTGATCACATTCAAAGATGCTATGTAAGCATGAGGGTCCTTTAAAAATGGCTTTCTAGACCTTTCTCCTCCTCGAGCCATTGTGCTGAGCCTCACCACTATGCACAGCTCCTCAGTCAGACCATGTTTTAATATTGCTTGGCCTTGGGTTTGGGTCAGGAATGTCTGTCACCTCCTCTGTCTATTGAGCACCTTCTCATCCTTCAAGGACCAATGCAAGTGGCATGTTCTCTGTGAGGACCTCCCTGCCTGTCTGGGCTGTATGCATCTCAAGGACTGGTGTCTTCTTAATCATTGTCTCTCCCAGTGTTTGGCAGAGATATGTGCTCTATGCCTCCTCTTTACAAAGAAGTGACAGAAGCAAAAGAAACAGTTCAGAATTGTTTCCATGCATGCCAGCTGGGAAGGCAGAGATTCCCCAGTCTGGGTTACAAGTGCTGAACAATGGAATCCTAGTACCAGCTCCCAGTAAGCTGATAGTCGCTAGTGCCCAGCTCCTACAGAAGGCTCAGTGTGACTCACCAGGCACAGTCACAGAAAGCAGAAGCAAAGTGAAAAGCCTGGGGACAACCAGTCACAGGCAATGGTTCTAGGAAGAATAGGCTCAGATGCTTGGAGTAGCTCATGAAGAGGAGGCAGGGAAGCCTGCCAGCTTGTCATCTAGATGCTGACTGTACCAGGGACCTTGTGCAGAAGCGTCGCGCATCACCCTAGGCAGCCCAGCTCTACTCTCTAGATCCGTTAGATCCCATGCTAGAAACACCAAGGCCAGCTCAAGTCCAAGCTCACAGCAAAGAGGGACACACTTTTCTATGGCCAGAGCTAGAATTCATTCATCGAAAATAGGCACCCTAAAGTTTACCTTGGTGACAGAATCTTGAAATACATAAGGTGTAATTAAATAAGCCCCAGCGCTATGCCAGGTCGGTATCCCATGGACTCTGCATTTAGTAAATACTTTGTACCCTCTAGTGCTGGATAGTTTTATGTCAATTTGATACAAGCTGAAGTCGCCTGAGAGAGTAAGCTTCAACTAAGAAAATGCCTCCATAAGATCAGGCTGTAGGTAATCTTGTAGGGCATTTTCTTAGTTGGTTATTGAGGAGGAGGATCCAGCCCATTATAGGTGGTGCCATCGCTGGGCGGGTGGTGCTGGGTTGACTATGAAAGCAGACTGAGCAAGCCAGTGAGGAGCACCTTTCATAGCCTCTGCTATTATTCAGAGACAGAATCAGCTTATGTACTGCAGAGAACCTGACACAGTGAATCAAGGGGGAAAGCGATCTAAACTTTCAGGACCACGGACAGTACCAGGATGAAGGAAGTAAGGGCTATTTTCCTCTCTACCCATTTAAACCTGAAGCCCAGAGCTCTTCCTTAATCCTAGGGAGAGAGGGATGGGTGTGGGGATGCAAAGAGCTAGTGGCCTTTCTACACATACTTTCTATCCCAGTTTGGGTGACTATTGCTGCTGTGAAACACCATGACCAAAGCAAGAGGACAGGGCTTGTTTAGCTTACACTTCTTTCTATATCCCTGATCGTCATGGAAAGAAGTCCGGACAGGAATTCAAATAGGGCAGGAACTTGAAGGCAGGAGCCAATGTAGAGGTCATCTTGATCTTACGGAGGCATTTTCTTAATTGATGTTCCCCATCTCAGGTGACTTTAGCTTGTGTCAAGTTGACATGAAACTGTCTAGCACTAGAGGGAACTTACCCCTCTGTCCAAATTCTGATGGGCCCTGTCTTCAGACACCATTTGGTGCCTTTTTAGACACTATAACCCGAGGCCACACCGACCATGGAAGAGATACTACTTCACTTTGAAAGCCTGGCACCCGAGCAAGTCCTTATGAAGAGAAGATGTAAAAGTGAGTGAACAGACTGTAGGAAGAGGCCATGGAGAAGAGTGGGTGGAGAGACAAATGAATAATGGGCAGACAGAGGTGAATGGGGAAATTATAGATGTCCAGGCCGCAACTGCCTAGCATGCATTTGGAATAGATTTTCTGCTTTGCTGACTTGCATATCATAAATGTCTCTCTAGTGGCTCTGCTTGATAAAACTGAAGCAGGGTAAGAAATAGTGGGGACCATGGGAGTGAGACACACGTGCAGAGCTGCTGTGTATACACATGTGCAAACCTACCCCTTCTTTCTTCTTCAACACACATATGTGCGTATTCACACACACACACATACACACACAAAGTGGGGGGAGGAGGGAGTGAGGAGAGGAGGGAGGGAGAGGGAGGAAGGGAGGAAGAGAGGGGGAGAGAGAGGTAGAGGACACATTTGGTGTTAAGCACATCAGCAGAAGGAGCCAGAAAAAAAAATACATTCACAAAGGAAAAGCAAGCTTTGTCAGGCAACCCCTGGCTCTACTTCACATACAATGTAGATATAGCTAGCAAAAGTGTTGCTCCTCTCAGATCCCTCACCTGCACCCCACTTAACCAAAGGACCTTTATTAGGTATTTGCTTGCTCAGAGCACTGCAATTCACACAGGGCCATCTAATGACTCAGAAGCCAAATAAAACAGGGGCTGGGTGATAACCAGAGGCTCTTGAGAGAAGATGCAGAACAGAGGAGGATGCAGCCTGGAGAGGGTGTGGATGAGCCTGCGGAGCTGTGAGTTTATTTGGCTTACTTGTCCAAGCTACTCTCCATCATTGAGGGAAGTCAGGGCAGGACTCAGGCACGAGCTGAATCAGAGACCAAGGAAAAAACTCTGCTTGCTTGTTCCTTCTCTGGATGGCTCAGCTACCTCTCACATAGCCCAGGCCCACTTGCCCAGGGGTGTCCCCATCCACAGTGGGTTGAGCTCTTGCTCACATCAGTCATGAATCAAGACAACCTCCCTCAGACAGCTACAGCTCAGCCTGATTGAAGCAATTCCTCATAGGGTCTCCTCTACCCAGATGACTGCATGTTGTCTCAAGTTGACAATAAAAACCAACCAGGATACCCTCTTTCATAAATAAAACTGGCCAAGTGAAGGAAACTGGCTGAGGAATGGAGATTAGAGGCCCTGCTTCTGCACGCTCCCCTGTTGTTTATTCTTGAAAATTCCTTGTTCTAAAATGATGCTCCCTGTTCTTGCTTTCCAGAAGCAGGGTGACACACAGCAAGATTAGAACATCAATTCCCACAAAGCAGTGAGAAGAACGCCTGGCCCACAGTCAGCACAGTGTGTTTGTCATGGGGAGGGAGGTATCTTGAGTGGAGGACTATCACTGCCTCGGGCAAGGCAGGAAGGTCAGACTCAAGGGCCTTCTAAATAGCAAGTTCCACTGGCTTCCAGAGAAACGAAGTCAGAGCTTAGCCCCTGGGTGTCAACACAAGGCTTGGTTAGGTCAGAAAGAGCTCTCAGGAAGTCCTGAATGAGTTTGTATTGTGGACATGGGCACAACCATGTCAAGCACCCAAACACCTCAGACCCATGGAAATGGCAAAGCCTTTCCTGGGTGGGGCTGAGAGCAATGGAAATGCCTTCCTCTGGACCAAGTCTAAGAGTTTACCAATGATTGACCAGTGTGTACAAATACTAACAACTGCTACCTCTTCTTCCTGGGCGACTCCAACCTGAGACTGCTCCCTGACAGTGTTAGCATCCAGAACCTGCAGTGGATATGGGCGGGTCCACAGACCTGTCGCCAGGGCAACGGCTACCATATTCCCAGAATCCATTGGGTTCAACTCCCACCTTTACCTGGACTGCTACGTCACGACATATATATACATATATATACATGTATATATATATATGGGTACTTTTCCTCCATCTTGCTCTCTTTCTTCTCTCTCCCCTCTCTCTTTCTGTACCGCTATCCCCCACCCCCTCTCAATTAAACCTCTTACACGTGGAACTGTCTAAGCCTGGTGTCTGCAGACGCGTCCTGCCGTGACCCAAACCTATCCATCAGACAGAGACCTCACACCAAGACCGTTTAACCTGTTCTCCAAACTACACATTTCTAGGCTGCACCAAGACTGCATAGCAGGTGCCCTCCATCAGAGTGAGAACAACCCAACTGATCCCAGTTTCTTTGTGTGCGCAGCTGTCATTTCTTCAATGTCTATTGATTCTTCACTCCTGTGTTGCCTTCCAGTCTGGCTTCCAGGACCAAGCCACACAGGACACAAAAATTAAAAAAGAAGAAACAAGTCACTTTCCTGATGTCTTGGAGTACTGCTGTGATCTCTCTAAGCTACCCTTCTAAGACAAGGAATTGGCTCCTGGCTAAGAAGCAGGTGCAGGATGAACTGTGTCACTCCTGACATCTGACTCTCTGTGGTTTTGAATAAACCTAGCAGAAAAAAAGTGAAAGCTGTCATTCACCCTCTCATTTATTTATGTATTTATTTTTGTTTTTTTGAGACACGGTAGCTATCCTGGAACTCACTCTGTAGAGCAGACTGGCCTCAAACTCAGAAATCCGCCTGGCTCTGCCTCCCAAGTGCTGGGATTAAAGGCGTGCGCCACCACAGCCCAGCTCACCCTCTCTTTTTAAACTTGCTCCTCTAGTGCGGCTTGCCAGGTAGCATACTGTTTGGGGAAAAATCAGGGAGTAGTGGAAGTATGAACTAGAGAGTGGTGGAAGTGTGAACTGGTGTGTGTGTATAGGTGCAAACTGGGGAATGATGGAAATGTGAACTGTGGATGAACTGGGAAGTGATGGAAATGTATAGTGGGGAGTGGTGGAAGTGTGAACTGGGGGAATGATAAAAATGTAAGCTGAGGAGTGATGGAAATGTGAATTGGGAAGTGGTGGAAGTATGAACTGGGGGTGTGGTAAAAATGTAACCTGGGGAATGATGGAAGTGTGAATTGGGGAGTGGTACAAGTGTGAACTGGGGAGTGATAGAAGTGTGAATAAGGAAATGGTAAAAATGTAAGCTGGGGAGTGATGAAAGTGTGTAGTGGGAAGTGGTGGAAGTGTGTAGTGGGAAGTGGTGAAAGTGTGTAGTGGGAAGTGGTGGAAGTGTGTAGTGGGAAATGGTGAAGTGTGTAGTGGGAAGTGGTGAAGTGTGTAGTGGGAAGTGGTGGAAGTGTGTAGTGGGAAGTGGTGAAGTGTGTAGTGGGAAGTAGTGGAAGTGTGTAGTGGGAAGTGGTGAAGTGTGTAGTGGGAAGTGGTGGAAGTGTGTAGTGGGAAGTGGTAGAAGTGTGAACTGGGGAGTGGTAGAAGTGTAAACTGGGGAGTGGGGAAGTGTGAACTGGGGAATGGTAGAGGTATATAGTGGGGAAGGGTAGAAGTGTGTATTGAGGGGAGGGTGACTTTTCTGGGACAATGGAAGGTAAGAAATGGCAATAGCAGATGCCATGATTTCAGAGAGGATTTTTCTGCCTGGCTCTTTTCAGGCCAAAATCATCCAGTTTATCAAATGGCTAAGAGTTTGGGATACTTATGTTGCCTGCTCCAGCCTGACATGAGTCAAACCAAGTAGGCTTTCTGCTTTTGGCAGAGAGTGTAACAGACTCAATGGCCACTGTGACCCTGTCCTTCAAACACGACCCAGGTAGATGCCTTACTTCTATTTCAAACTCCCCTTTTCCTTGTGTGAGAGAAAGATTCTATTGCTCTCAAGACAGCCAAGAAGCTGGGAAATGGCTCAGTCTGACAAAGCACTTATTTTGTGAGCACAAGGACCTGAGTTCAATCCCCAGAAACCACATTCAAAAGTCTGGGCACAATGCTGTGACCTTGTAACCCCTACACTTGGTAGGCGGTGGAGAGAGGCAGCTCTCTGAGACTGGTTGCCAGCCATCCCAAATGAACTGCAAACTCTAGGTCAATGAGAGGTCCCATCCTGAAAAACAAGGTGAGCAGCCCTAAGGAAAGACACTCAGGGTTTTCTACTCTCTACATACACAAATGTGCACAATACATGTGCACCTGCACACTCTCTCTCTCTCTCTCTCTCTCTCTCTCTCTCTCTCTCTCTCTCTCTCTCTCTCTCTCCTTCTCAATAGTGATGAAGTACAGACTAACTGGTGCTGTGACAGGGAGGCTGCCAAGTGACCAGAGAATGGGACAAAGTCTTCAGAGTCGTCCCTGCCCTGTTATTTCGTGCAGTCCACTGCAAGCATTTTAAGAGTAGAAATGAGCTGAGGTATTTCTGGCTTTCCCATTGCCTCCCACCCATGGCTTCCTATGAGAAATTATTTACAGTTATAGTGATACTGTGCACACAGCTCTTCGCAGAGCATAAAATACTACGACTCTTGGTGTAATAGCATTGGGTCTACCTGTTGACACAGGCCTCTCTACTACTTCAAGTCTAGGTAGAAAATGTTGAGCTGGGATCTGTCCCCAGGCCACAAGGCACACAGCCACTTTAAGCCACCTTGCCCAGTCCCTCACAGTGGCCTGTCCACTCTTCCTCTCCTTCTATCACAGGGTCCTCCCTCACTACAGAGGTTTTGGTGAGCTTCAGAGAGAATGGTGTATTCTAGAAAGCCGAGAAATTAGTATGAGAAAATTCACAAAAAAAAGGATATTTCCAAAAATGCCACAACCTCTTTGAAAAACATACATTGTGTATATGTAAATTAATTGCCTTTTAAAACACACATGTATAGTATATCTGTTCAAACACAGTTGTCTTAGGGAGGCTCTAAGAGCATTCTTGGGCAAAGTACAGAGCTTTGATATAACTGTGAACACAAACCACTACTTGAGCAAAGCAGAAAAGTGATGGATATAAGTAAGTGTGTCCTTCACAGCCATCTCCTGGCCTGGCAGAGTGCTTACCACCATTGCAGGCTAAAGCTAGAGCAGGCCATTCATCTTGGCCATTTCCAATTTCTAGCTCAATGCCCACTGGTGTGAGGCTGGAGCAAAAAACCTCTTCTGTGACCTAAGGACACTGGCCCATGGAGGCACAGCAACCCTCAAGCACCTTGGATAGTCATTTGAGAATTTACCTTTAGATCAGAAGGGACCTAGGCCATCTCTGCCCTAAGACCAACACTGCTGACTGGAGCCTCCAGCACCAACCCACCTCTCTCATAGGTGGGTGGCTGAAGATGGATACCCCTCACAGGAACTACCTCCCAAATTATAGCCACCCACAGAATCAGGCAGCCCAGAGAGCAGCTAGCAGGCCTCAGAATATGAGCAGCCTATGGGAAGACCATGAAAGGCTGGGAGCCGCTGTTGCCTGGGAGGTGGGACTTGGATAAGAAAGGGACACAACTAGTGTATGTGCTCTGGGGCTCTTCACAGCTTCTGGAGTGGGCACCAGTCTCTGCCCCAGCAGAGTTCCTGTAAGAAATCCTGCTGTGTGCTAGATCACAAACCAGCTACCTTATCCACTGTACCTTCATGGAAGGGGTGTTGGCTCCCATTTTCTGTCTAAAGCAGAATCTTCTGTAGTCTTAGTCTTTCGTGTTGCTATAACAAAAATACTTTAGACTGGGTAATTTTATAAATGACATAATTTTTTTTCTTAACACTCCTTGGGGCTGTGAAGTCCAAAATCAAGGTGCCAGTAGATTCAGCGCTTAGTGGGGACTTCATAAATAGCAGTCTTTGCAGAATCATCCATGCAGAGAGGGGAAGCTAGTTCTCTAGGCCTTATTGATAAGGACACCTGTGCCATTTACAGGGATTGAGCCCTCCAAGCTGATCACCACCCAAAGTCCCCCACATTCTAATGTCATCACCTTGATGATTAGGTTTCAACATAGATATTCAGACCCAGTAAAGTTCCCAAAACATTCTGGATCAAATAACAGGTTATTACAAACCCCAGCCTAACAGATCTGCAGAATGAGCTCCCCAGATGTCAGTTCCTCATTGTCAGAGCACCCCCTGCCCCTGTCCTGCTTCTTACTTTTGGTATCAGAACAACCTGACCAATTCATCAAACAAGACAAGCTACAAGGAAAATATGCAGACCTTGGCATGGTCTGATTGCCTTCGATCTCGCCTGGTAAGAATGGAACATTGAAATCCATCTGTTACTCCATACTCTCTTCAGCAGGCCCTCCTCTTACAGATACCACAGCCCCTCCCGAGATACTGTGAATCCCTAGCTAACAGACTTCCAAGTTCCAGGGTCTCTCCCCATCCCTGGAGAAGTGAGTTTGCACCAAAGGAGTATTGGTAGCTACTCATCCTGTTTCCTCTCTGCATTCCTCCAGCTCTGCATGAGAATCAGAGAACCCAGCTATAGGCTTGTGCTGCGAAACCTCCTCTGTCCTCAGAAAGAGATAAGCAGAGACTTCTATTTCTGTCATGGAGGGGCCCTGGTCCTTTCTTCAGCTTCCCATCATGCTCTTGTCTATCTGTCTGTCTGTGGCATTAACACCTCTCCTAATAAACTCCTCATCCCCAGCAATCAATCTCAGGGTACCTCTGGAACCCACATCTGAGAACTTCCAAACTGAAGCTCTTAGAATACATTCAGAAAGTCAGGCCACGGAGGTGGATCAGTCAGTAAAGTCCATGCCATGCAGATTCCCACAACACATAAAAGTGATGGCACATGTTTGTAAGCTAGGGCTTGTGTGGCAAGACAGGAAGAGCCCTAGAGCTCATTGACTAGCAGTCCAGTTGAATCAGTGTGCTCCAGATTCAGTGAAAGACATCAACGCAAAGGATAAAGTAGCAATGATTGAGGAATATACCCTCATTTAAGCTCTGGCCACCATGTATGCACAGATGCATGCACAGATGCATGCATACACCCATAGGAACACATCACACACACACACACAGATACACATGCACATGCAGATGCACACACGCATACACACACACACTCACCACAGTGGGGTGGATAACATTCAGAAAGCTGTGCAAAGTAGATGGAAATGCTCTGAGTGGAAGTCAATGGAATTACATTTGAGAAGGGGGAAGCTCACAGCTCACGGGCCTTAGGCTACAGCATGGTGGGAAGCTTCCAAGGATTATGCCTCCCTTGTCTGTTCATCTGAATCATGACTTCTGGGAAAACCTGAGGAAGCCCCCCTACCCTCGACTTTCTATATCCAGGAGTCACAATGCCCAAAGTTACACATTCAACTATTTCATCTGGACAAAGGTTCTGAATAGACTCTTGTTTTCCCTTGAGTAAAATCTAGGAGTCCCTGGCATGGCTAGAGATGCTTAGCTCTTATACGATGAGCCACAGCAGCTATGGGCACTCAGAGGGACATGCTGGAGCCTTGATGTTCCTTGGCTGAGAGGAAGTCTGGAGGTAGCTCGTGGGCTGTGGGTCAGAAGCTGACTTCTGACTTAGGGACAGGAGGGTACGTGCTTCTGAGGAAGTAGGTTTTAGGAGGGCCATGAAGAGAGGCTGGGTGGAGGATATGAGAACAGACCCAAACGAGGCAGCCTGGGAGGAGAGGAGGGCCTCTTAGGCATTTCCCTGTGCAAGGTCTGGCCACAAATTATTTTGCTTGTAGTGTTCAACAAACTAATGTCTGCAGCAACTTCACCAATTTCTTCCTTACATGTCAGAGCCATATTCAGTGCCCCTGGATAGATTCAGTCTGGGGTTCTAGGAGGCAATGCTGGGAGATCTTGCAATCCAAATTACAGACTTCAGAGCCCAAATTCCCATGCGTATCTTCATCACACAGCATCCAATTCTAAAGAATTAGAACTGATTAACTCCTAAAGCAGATGAACTGTGGGGAGTGTGGAACTGGTTACATGAAAGAATTTCCTGCAGAATCCCTAAGTAGGATCTTAGGCTATGAAGACCGTCTAGGGTCTGGAGAGCTGGCTGCTTCCTCCCCCAGCCTGCCCCAACTGCTCCTAAATAGCATCTGGACCTCAACAGCAGCCCTCTCTTCTTTGGGGGTGACAGCAATGTCTGATTTCATTTCTGAAGTCTACTCTCACAATGTCTCAGAGGAGACAGGCAGGGAGACCACAGAGCACTTCTTCCTTCCAGCCTCATACTTTATCATAAGTCAAGCCTGTATTCTACTCCACAGTTATATGATTTTTGTACTAGTATAACTCACCCCTCCTCAAATATTTGTGAGGACAGAAGGCAGGCCTGCTTCAGTGGCCCAGGCTCCTTTCTTTGCCTTTATAAGCCTCATGTCCTGACTCCTGGGTTCCCTCTGTGTATTCCTGGTGAGAAGCAAGGAGAGAGGAAGGCTGGTTCCACAGTTATTTAGTACATAATCTTAGAAGTGGGTTTTTTAGACTCGGTGTATATTGTTGCTTTTTGTGTAAACAAAAGACTATCTATTTGTGTAATGTGTAGTATTTTGGCAATTAATATTAATATTGTGTAATTGGCTGAGACAATAAACATCTCTTCTTGCTCTTAGAATCCAGACTTCGACCTTATCCATATCCATATTTCTTTTCATCCTACCACTACAACCAGCCTCATTACTTAAAATACCTTCAACATACTGGTGCCATCAAAGCTCTAAAGCCGACTAGAACTTCCTCTGGGTTTCGGAAGCTCAGCTCTCAGCTCCTACCTGTTTGCCAGACTACCCATTGTAAACTTACAAACTCGATTGTCCCAAAGTATTGATCAACCCATTAGTAGTTCCATTATTCTGGTAGTCAGACCACAAGACTTATGCTCACTGCTCACTCACAGACACACAGACACACAGACACACAGACACACAGACACACAGACACACACACACACACACACACACAGTCCTATTGCAGCACTGGGCAATTCTCTCACTTCTGCCAGATCTACTGATCTAGGACAGTACAGCACCACACCAGTCCTCAGCGCAGAGACACTCCACCTCAGGGTAAGAGGCATTGTCTTCATTGATGTCACCCTCCCCCCACACACCCTCCCCCATGCACCCTACCCCCACACACCCCTGTTGCCTCCCATGCTACTTCTAGGTCCAGCTGCTGTATAGGGCACCTGCCCCAAGTAATATCTAGAATCTGCTCCAGATCACATGACTTTCTCTCTTGCCTTCAGGAGTCCATAGATAGCTGTGCAATGTCCAAAGAGATATTGCCAACTTGGCAGGCCCCCACTGTACCACAGGCATCCTCTGCTGGGCTGGCCCTGTGCTGTTTCTCTGACATGACCAGGCTTGTTATCACCGAGCAGAGACAAGTGGGGTCAGGGACAAGGAAGAGCTGATAAATCTTATTAGCTGCCTGGCACAAGTGCCCAGTTCTAAGTAAAAATGCTTGTAATTTTATTCTGAAATTAGCCAGAAGGCTTTAGCCAACAAGAATTTCAGGCTGAAAAAACCTTGCCAGTTTGGAAGTGACCAGCCGGAAGCAGAATGGGTCAGCACCCTGGACAGCAGCATCTGTGCCCCTAGGAGGAGGACCCTGTCATACAGACAGGAACCCAGCTCTAGAGAGCCAGACCCTTGACTCCTCAGGCGGAGAGGCCATGCTATCCCATCTTAGACTCTGTCTTAAATGTCAGCTCCAGATACATTCAAGGAAAAAAAAGAACAAATCAACAAGCAGACACTTAATCCCCAGGAACTCCAGAGAGTTAGGGCTGTCCTATGGACAAAAGCTGAGGGTAGAGCTTCCTGGAAAAAAGTGATGACCTACCCAGGGGTTGGAGGAAGGGACTGAAAATGCTGCATACTTGTTCACAAAGCAGGGGTAACAGAGAGCAGACAAGACTGACCAAACAGGCCCACACCTACCAATGCCAATGCCTCCATATCAGGAAACACCATCTCGGAAAAGAAACTTCACTCAGCTTTCTTCACAACTCAAGAATCCACTCACTAACAAAGTTCTTTCCAACTCCACTATCTTAATTAAACAAACTGCCTTTTGCCTTTTGACAGCTGTGACTATATTTAGACTCAAAGAAAAGCTTGCTGTGGTACAGGGCTTCTAGGTTCAGTCCAGTCTTTCTGACTATCTGGCTGAATTGCCCTGTGTGAGGGTGTGGTTTTCTTCTCCCATGCCTAGATCCTCAGTCCTGCATGCTGCAGAAGCGGCTACCTGCAGCAGCCACTGACACCTTCCATTAATTATCTGCTGGGGTTTCATTAAGCTGCCTCCTAGCTCTCTTTTTCCATGATTCAAAAAAAAACCCTCTCAGTTCAAACTTGATGATTAAAAAATATTTTTCTATTATTATAAACTATTTTCTATTATTACGAAAGCCTTTGGCAGATACAACCAAGCTTAGGAAAGCCAGGAGGAACTCAGAGATAACAGGGAGCTAGAAGGAAAGAAAGTGTGGGCATCTCTGCGATAGTTGCATGAGGGAGAATCAAAGATTCCCAGGTAAAATGAGCTCCAAAGGTTGAGATGGGAGGCAAAGCTGTCTCAAAACAGCACTGAATGCACTGCCTCAATCCCCATATAATTCCTATGAGAGGCCAGGTACCAGGTCCTCTGGTCTAGATTCAAGTTGTTGCTGAAATAAAACACTCTAACCTAAAGCAAAGTTGAGGAAGAAAGAGTTTATTTGGTTTAGCTTCCAGGAGCCATGGCTCACTCTCTGGCCTGCTCTCAGCTAGCTATTTACATAGCCTAGGACCCTAAGCCTAGGGATGTCACCACTCATAGTGGGCTAGGACTGCCTACATCAATCATCAAGATAATCTCTCATAGACATGGCCACGGTCGGTCACGGACTAATCCGGGTAATTCCTCAAGACTCCTTCAGACAACTCTAGTATGTGTCAAGGTGAGAGCTGCCACTGACCTGGAGCATCATCCAAATCAGTCTAAAAAGGACCAGTTTCCACTGGTGTAGACTGGACTCATCTACTCTACCCCAGACTCTGATAAGCAGTAGCTAGAATTCTTCCAGCAGGGGATGGGGGAAGGTGGTGTAGGATGAACAAACTGGCTTCTAAGCCTGTCACCACAGACACTGGACACAGGAAAGTAAGGCCATGTAAGCCTCCCTCTCACTTCAGCTTGTGTTAACAAGGAGCTTACCAACAAGGAGATGAAGTAATTCATTCTAACAAACTGAAGAATACTGGAAAGCAGAGCAGAGCAACGTCCCCAGAGACGAGAGGAAGGCAGGAGGACCTGTGCCAAGAGCTTCTCAGCAGTCCCATCCCTCAGTCCTTCTGTGTGTACAGATGAAAGACAAAAGGAGCGAGGTAGGGGAAACCCAATAGCTACGACTGACAGGCCATCAGAAGGCAAACTGATTTCTTCCCGGGAGCCTTGGAGATAGGTTCCATTGCTTCCCAGGCTCCTTCCATGCCACTGAAATGACTGGTATGTACCACAGCACCATTCTTTCCTGGGAATCCTGATACGCAGCTACAACTGAGCAATACTGCCAAGGCACAGCTACAAGGAGGGTAGAGACGCGAACGGATATATGAATGGAGAGCCCTTGCAGAAGCCCTGAACCACAGAATGTGCATCTTTGTGAAGGGTCTAGCTCTGTTGCTGGAACCAAGTGCTGTCAGTCCATAGACCTCCACCCACCCCACAGGTGGCCAGGCTACTTCCAGCCCCTGCATGAAGGCTCAGCGCTGTTTAACTTGACAGGGTGGGATGGATGAGGAAGGACCCCACAGAAGCACACGGGGGAAGCTCCGAAGAGCAGCTAAATTAACAGCAGTCAGTGGATGGGGTTCCTGGCAGGAAAATCTTGCTGAATTTTCCCGAAACAAATTGATTAAAGATATTACCCTCGGGACTCCTGGAAGGGAGACAGCTGGGGGAGCTGCCAGAGCTGAGTCAGGATGTCACCTGCTAGAGCTGAGGACAACAAGCAATGGCAGCACAAACAGAGGCTTTCCCGGAAGCACTAGGTCATGCAAAGGCCAAGAAAATAAGCAAGAACAAAAGGACAAAGGACCAGTCCCTGTCGCCAGTAGAGTCTGAAGGAATTCTCTTTCTTCTGCGAATATACCCACAAAGAATCTCACTGTGCGTCTGGGCAGAACCAGTCTCAGCCAATGGGACCATTTGCTCAGGGTGACCTTGGCCACAGTGGTTTCCCCTGAAAGGATCCCTACAGTTTTATCAGGAGCCCTGGGTATTGGTTCTCCATGGGTCTTCTCTGTAAGTCCTCAAGAGGGCCATGTGGAGTCACATCTTATAGGATATAGAACTAGATAGTTCATAGGTAACAATTTCCTCTGGGCTGTAGAGGTGGTACACAGACCAGGCATCTCTCCATTTTTCCCCAGCATGAGGCTGAATGTATGGTGATTCTGGTTAAATGGGAGCTGAACTTGAGTGACGCCTGGTTTGGGTTTCAGCCAGCTGTCCCAGGAACATTCTCAGTAATGCTCATAAATGAAAAATGTCCTGATTGTGTCCACAAGACCTGAGCCTCCCAGCAGTTGCCTCTGGGCAGGAGATCAAGGAGAAGTTGTTGGGAAGGGGCTACTAGGTGGCCTGACACAGGGTGAGTTGGAACAATAATGAACCCACAAGGTGCAAGGTATAAAAGAAGATGAAAAAGGCTCAGTTCGAGATGAATATGTATGCACACATCTATGCATTTGAGTGTGTGCGCACAAGTATGTGCACGTGGACGCTTGAGGTGTGCAGAACAACTACAAAAAAAGGCTTCAAAGTGTTGTCATCAACGGTATTTATAGTTCCAGAAAATGTATCCCAGAAGGAATGGGGAGAAGGGTAAAGATGAAAATATCAGGAGGGAGTTAGGAGACACGAGGAGCAGGTCTTTTTGTAAATGTCTCATGTGCCTAAGTAAACAGCCTGCTTCACAAAAGACAGTGAACAAGCAGGGACCCGGGGAGTAGAGGAGGGAGGAAGAAAGAAAGAGGTCTTCCATGTCCTTCCGACTGTTCAGAGCCACTAAGCAAACACTCAAGGTGGGTAGAGCAGCCCGGGACAAGCTGCGGGACAAATAGAATCAGAGCCAGAGAGCCCTTCCCAGGGACCGGGTGCTCTCTCTGAAGCCTCTGCAGGTCTTCAGGTCACTCTTACATTCAGGGAGGGGGAGGCAGTCCCAGCAACACACAGCCTGTTAGCCAGGATGCTGGGACTCTGCAGCCTGTGTAGGCCTGGCACCTTGGGGGACCTCCCAGAAGCCAGGCTGCTTGTGTGAGACTGTGAATGTGAGGTCCTCCCAAGAGCAGGGTGTTTCCGGTCTGCAGACAGGTCTGGGGTGAAGGCAGCCCCTGGTCTGCCCATCAAGGGGGATCTCTACTGTTGTGGGTAGGATCTTCAATGTCCTTCAGTCCCCAGCTGAGAAGTAGTGGAGCCTTGGGAGGTGGGTCCTTGTGGAAGGGGGGAAGGTCAATGATGGAATGTTCTTGAAGAGATTCTGGCCCACAACATAATCAGCTTTCTCTCCTTCATGTTCCCTGCTACGATGTTCAGAGCCAGGAGGCCAAATGATCTCAGACTGAAAGTGTGAATGAAATCCTGCAGTCCTGTTTATAGGTCGACTTAGCTCACATGGCTTCTCACAGCATAGAAACTGACTAGTATACCTACTATATAATCAGTATACCTAGTGGTCAGATATTTGAGCAGACACAAGACACTCTCCAGCAGAAGAAGCCTTACTCATTTGTCTCCAAAACGCCCTCCTTTGTGCTGGACCCATCCCATCACCCAACGCAACCCTCATACATTTGTTCTTTACTTTTACTATCTAGGTTCCTAGTTGGCTGAATCTGAGGACTCTACTTCTTGCCACAGGAGGGGCTGCACCTAATGCCACCTGTCAGGGGCTGGCTCATCTACTTCCTTCCATGGTATGGGTAGACCACATGCAGCAGGCTGTCCTAGAGCCTGCTGTAAGGATCCAGTGTCCCACATAGATCCTGCTCTATAGCCCTTCTCTATTCTCAACTAGCAGTTTGTTCTCTTGCTTGCCTTCTATGGGGCATGGATGGGCAGCAGAAGGGTGTGCTCCATCAGACTTCAGATCTGGAGTGTTTGAAGTGAGAGTACCTCTCTGTGAAGCAAGGAGAGGCCCTCAAGGATGTATGTCTTTCTTCTGACTGACCCCTCAAACTGGGCAAGGCTACTCTGTAACCTGGATGGCATTGTAGAATTTGCCCCAAAGCAAAGGCTGTAGCTCTCAAGGCTTAGCAGGCGCCAGAATCAGCACAGTTCTAACAAAAGCACAGGCTGCTAGGCCTTGCTCTGACCCTGAGGTTCTAGCTCAATGAGCCTAAGTCAGGGTCCAAAACTTGCTTCTTCTTTAAACAAAGAACCAAGCCTGGTAGCAGAGAAGAGAGAGGAGCAGACCTGTCAAACGAGGCAAAAGAGCAGTTAATTAACTTATGGGGGGTGTGTGGCAGGGGTTCTGAGAATCAAATATTAAAAAAAGATTGTACATGCAGAATAAATAGTAAAATGTTTAAATTCCATGGATGCAGAAAAGGATGAAATAAGTAAGATCTGGTGGGAACTAATCTGGGTCAGGAACGGGAGAGCTGGGGAAGCTCTGAGAAAATGATTTAGGGTAACTTCCAGCCTCTTGGCTTTTCTAGGATAGCCAAGATTTAAGTAGTTTGTTTAACTCTCTGAGCCTAGACATTCTGGTATTTCAGCATCCCAAACTATGTTTCCAGATGGCCTCTTGTTCCTAAAAGTAGCTGAAAAGACCATGAATGACAACTAAGAAGAGGTAGTCACCAGACCAGAAGACCATGGGTCTGGGATGAGGATACCAAGCAGGGGCATGCAGCAGCAAGGGTCTTCCCATCTTCATTCTGTCCAGGAAACACCCAGGTAAATGCCTCACCTCCTCTGGGGCATTTCTGCCCACAGCCACCCTACTTCCCTCCAAGCAGAGCTGGATGCCTGGGGAAGCACCCAGGTGCTTTCTGCAGCTGTCAATTCTAGGATTTTCAAGGCAGACCTTAGGAACAGAGGCAGGACACAGAAGGAAAACCATGGTGACCGTGCAGCCAGAAGCTGGCTTCTGGGAGGGAATCCAACACCGGGAGAGAGTTGGCAAATGAAAGGGGAGGGAGGCCCAGAAGAGACACACAGGGTGTGCTAGTCCCTCACAGTATAATACCCCGGGGTCGAATCAATGCAATTGCTGATGAACACAGTGCAGAGACCATGGCCTTCAGGGTTATCATGGTGCCCAACTCCAGGGGCTCCCTCCTCCATGTCTCTTTGTTCCATTCAAATTGCACCTGTTGGGGTGTGCACACACTCCCTGGCCCCGCTGTGCTCTGAGGCAAGGCTCGAGATGTACTTTTCGCTAAAGCAGTTTGAACAGCGCATACTCCTCCTTTGAGTCCTTACTTAACCCTCTGCACAGCTTCAACAGGGAAGCAGGGATATGACTTCTCTCCTTTTGGATGAAGAAACTCAGGCTCTAGAGGTGTTATTGTTTAGGGTCAAATGTCTGAGTCATCCCTCAACAACATGTGCCTTCAAGTACAGCCCTCTCTGAACCATCTGTGTGCCCTTGAAGACTCATCCTTACACTTTTGCCCTTCCTTGGTATGGTAGCAAGCTAGAGTTTCATATTGTAGATTATGAACCACATGACACTTCCAGGTCATAGGCAGAGGACACAGTGGGGTTTTCTGAAGAAGGGTACAAAGAAAGGGTACAATGGACTCTGCCTAGCTTTGGGAGTCTCCTGGATCAGCAATAGATGGATGACAGAGATGTTAAGGAAGTGTGAAAGGCTTTCATCAAAGAGAGCTGAGGAAGCAAGGGATAGGGCAGGGGCCAGAGCTTTAAACAGTAAGTGTTGTCTGTACTAAGCTGAGGGCAACTGCCACGCTGACTTTATCAAAACGGGGATATACGGTGGGGTTCTACACCGCTGCCTCCTTCCCTGATGTTACTGGACTTACCTGCTGTCTGGAAGTCTGGAGAGCTGGAGAGAGATGTGAGTACAGTGCCAGGCTGTGCACACTCTGCCTGCTCCATGGAGCAGTGGGATCAGGGCTCCGGATCTCAGGAAGCTGGGATTTAGCAAGGGTCCTATGTTCTAGATCCCAGAGCTTTTCCTTCACTCTAGTTTCTGAGTGTGGAGTTAAAGAAGGGCAAGAAAGGGGGAAACTTAAGGGTTAAGTATTTTAAATCCTCCTCCCATGGGTGGCAAGGGACAGAGCTGGCAGATGTCATTGTGTTTACTGGGAATCGCATGAGCACCTTTATAAACCTGAAAATTTGAAGCTAAGATGAAGTCCTGAGGAACACACAGCTCACCCACCCCACCCCAGTCTTCACATGGAAGGAAGCACTCTACCAATTAACAGTCTGCTTCACGCTTTAAAAGAGCCCTTTCCTTAATCCACTGTGAGCAAGACAGTGTCCTATGATACTATACAGTTTGGGATTTTCCCAGTTCTGATTGAGCCATCCCATCACCTGGTTTATGCCTGTGACATGAGACAAATCCATCATAGAAAGGAACCACACAGAGTCACCCAATAGCACCCAGGAACACCATCTACAGGACAGCACATGCATGTTATTCATGGCTGAGGCACTCCTTGAGCAGGGACCAGAGAGCAGTCAGCTCCACACTGAGTATGTGCACTGGGTGGAGGGGCTGTGTCAGGCCCCACAGCCTGTGCTCTGGCCTCTGCTCATTGTGTGGCTCCATCTTCACTCATTAGGGACACAGCTTTGAGCATGTGAAGCCAGATCTTGAGGTGAGCATCATGTGGGAGGCACAGGAAGCCAAGAGGAACCTGCTCACCACATGCTTCCATGTCCCAAATGCCTAAAGAATCTCATGAGAGGATGGCTGGGAATGGAAGAGACATTTTGGGGCTCTCTTAAGCCAAGAACACATCTTCATGCCTAGCATTAGTCATCAAATACAATTGTGCATCTCACGGCCAATCAGTCAACTTCTGCACACCTCATAGCCAATCAGCTTCTGCACACCTCACATCCAATCAGCTTCTGCACACCTCACAGCCAATCAGCTTCTGCACACCTCACATCCAATCAGCTTCTGCACACCTCATAGCCAATAGGCTTTAGAGATGGAGGGAAAACCCCCTCCATTCCATGGAGCTGTTGCAGATCTGCACCTAATACATGGCTACATGTTGCAGAGAAACTTATTACTTGGGGACAGTGATAAAAGAGCCAATTGGGAGTTTGTGGTAGAGTGTGTTACACAATCCTGATATGAACCTTGCCCAAGCATGTTGCCCCCTGAAGGTGCCTAGTCGAGGCCAATCTGCCAGCCCTTTCCTCAAAGAGAGACCCCACTCTTCATAACCAGTGTTCACTGGGAGTGGACTAAGCTTTCTGACCACTTGCCCATCCTCTCTGGCTGGGCTCCTTACTCTGCAATCCTCCAGAACTTTTGTATCAGTTCACTTGAGCTACTTCCTGGCCTTCTTCTGAGCTTCAGCCTGAATTCTTCACCCTGGTCATAACCAACCTGTTCTAACTGCTTCTACCGCCTCAGGTTTCTGCCTGCTAACTGGTCGCCTCCTGTTCACAGCATCCCCACCCCACACTGCTGGCTCCAGCTTCCAGTCTCTGCTCTTCCCTCTGTCTGTCAGTCCTCCCTTTGTCCATCTAATTGTGGTAGCCAGGTCTGGCCTGGCCTGGAGGCTCGGCCCTTGGAAACTTGTGGTCTCTTGTCCCTATCAAATGCCACCAGAGTTCTCACTCTGCCCCTTCATAAGCACCCAAACAGGACAAAATTTCAGTTCCTCCTTAGCACTCAAGAACGTGCATGTGCCGTTGTGTGTGTGTTCACGCACTTTGGTATTTGGACAAGATACTTTTATATGTTTTATTTCCTCAGTAGTGTTCCTGTTTTTCTCATATGAGGAACCAGAGCCTCAGGGATAGGAGGTAGCAGCATGTGGCAAATCCAGACCTTGCACCCATGGCCCCAGCTTTAGATCACAGGTCCTTCCCATCAGCCTACCCATCACCTGTGTGACTGCAGCAAGGTGAGCAGCTCTGGATGTCCTGATTCAGGGCCTTGACAACCTCCACATCAACACGGACATGGGGAGCAGCCTCCATCCCAGTTACTTCTGTTAACCAACCTCTCATGTGTACACACATCAGCTGGGACCTTGTTAAGTAGCAGATTCCAGCTTACCTGGTCAGGAGAGGCAGCAAGGGTTTGCATATCTAACAAGCATCCAAAGGTGCAATGCTACTGCATGACTGGCCCTCTGCAGAGTCCACTCTCTGTGGCAGGACTTAAGGCACAGGCAGAGGGGAGGACAGGAAAATGTACTTCAGTGGGCACACAGGTGATGGCCTGACTCTCAGGAACCATAGGGAGGCAGTCAATACATGAGGCAGGGCGGGGGAGGGAAAGGTTTGCAGGGTCAGTTGCCCTTTCCTACCCTGCCACTGAGGTCCTGGGTAGAACATGGAGCTGTTTCTCATGGCGGACTCTCTTGAGTATTGCCAGTTCTAAGTCAGAAAAGCCAGTTCAGAGCTGAGATTCAGTTACATTTAAAACCCAGCAAGCAACACAAGCCCTGACAAACTTGTTTGGGGCACAGGGGGTAAAACTAGACATAGTTTAGGTTGTGGTGGAAACAGAGCCCAGAAAAGGCTTAGGAACTTAACCTTTCTCCAAAATATTTAATTTTGTAGGCCAACCCACAGGAAAGGAATCACGGTCTTCCAACTGTACTTTAAAATCTATTGAGCTGAGGTGGAATCTTATTTTGGCTTGGCCAGGATAGGATTATAGGGGAATCAGAGGATAGAGCCTACAAGTCAAGCAGGGACAGGTGTGAAGCGGGTGCCAACTCAGGATGAGTCTCAGAGGCCTGCTCCAGGGTCCTTTTGCTATGGCGCTTGAATTTTCTGTTCTCTGGAGCAAACAGGATAGGAAGATTATTAGCATGCAAGGCTGGTGAAGATATAAGAACTCATAGCTTTCTCATTTCATAATTAACAAGGTTCAGCTCAGAACCTGTTCTGGGGCAGACATGGGTAGACCCCGAGTCTAGCCCATAATCCAGGGCAACATATCCTCAGTGCAAGTGGGCCTGCTTAACTCCACAGTGGAACCCCTCCCCCCCTCCTCTAGAGGAGGAGCACAAGAGTGATCTGGGCCAGCATGAGTCTCCTGGGCAGAGCTTTCTGGAAAGAGGCACCTTGGGGAAGGGTGTGAGCAGGAAAGAGAATTAGGGCTGACGCCTGAAGGCTAGACGGGGCCACTAGGGAGGAGGGCCATGAGGAGGTCACCTATGCTTCAGGAAGCTCACAGCAGGCTGTGTGCCTGCCACCGCTCAGCGAGGGCAGGGGCATGAAGCCACTTTCACCTGCAACTGGACACAGAAGTTTGCATGAGCTCTCTGGGTCTAAACCTTATTCAGAAGCTGTCAGGAATTATCAAAAGATTTAGAACAAGATAATTACACAGAGCTAGAAAGTCAGCCATGGATGGGTTTTTTTTTCACCATCTGAAATGAAGGCAAGCTCATGACCCCCCTGTGTCTTACCACACTCACCACCCCTACTAGCAGGAAGCTGTTGGAACTGCCTAGGTCAGGCCAGCACCTGAGGTGCCCAGACCCTCAGTGCTCTGTGAATCTCTCTCTCAAGCAGGTTGAGGAACCAGGGTAGCAGGGAGACAATGCTCATGGGAAACCTGCAGAAAACGATATCTTATTCTGAGTTAAAGAAACTAGTGATTAACCCAGTGTTTAGACCTCATTCCAACAACCACCTAGGGAAAGGAATGCAGCTCTCACAAGAACATTGTTTAAAAGAAGAGACATTGTCTGTGCCGATTAAGGTCCTTAGAGAAGGGCTAAGAGGGAGAGAGGAATGGAGGAAGAGAAAGGAGAGGAATAGAAAAGCAGGTGCAGAGGAGAAATGGGGTGGGGGAGTGGATTACAGTGTGTACCTCTAACTAGATTTCCAAGTCTTAAATCTGACTCATACTTGTGACCTTATGCAGGAAAGAGGTCCCTGCAAATGTAGCCACTGTAAGGATCTCAGGATGTGCCCACTTCCAAAGACTGATGTTCCATCAGAAAAAGGAAAGGAAGATTTTTCCACACAGACAAGGGGCTGAGGGGGTATGTAAATATTGACAGAGACTACATCCAGGCTATCACAAGCCAGTGACAGTCAGAAGTCATACCAGATGCTGGCACAGTCTCTCCAACCTCTGGACTCCACAGCTGTGAGATAAAAATACTTGCTGTTCAAAGCCACCAAGTTTGTGACCATGTGCTTTGGCAACCACGAGGCACTAACCCATTAGGAGATCCCTGTATGACTATCGAGGGCCTCGGTATCACAGTGCCACTTTTTAGATGTTTCTTATGTGATTCACGAGAAGCCAGCCCAGGAAATGCAGGGTGCACACAAATTCTAGAAAAGCTATGCACAGCAGCTAGAAACTAAGGGGGTAATTTGAGACTCAAGGTTCAATGACACTGACAGACCAGAGCCAGGCTACCCCACAGGCTGCCCTTGGCCACAACAAAGGGGAAGTAGGGTCTGCCATGAAGAGGTTCAGACACGTAGCTCCCCATCCTCTCAGTAGGGAGGCAACCATTGTTACCTCAGTCAAAGCCTCAGGATCCTGAGTGTCCTATGGTCAACTCTAAGAGGTTGTAGATATGAATTATTTTTAAACTCCTTGAAGGGTCCCTGGTTTAAGAGGCCCTGGCCCTCAAGTGCCTCCTATACTCATTTCCTATTCTTCTCAACACCCTCTCCCGCCCCGTACATTCTAAGTATTAAAGTTTTTTTTTTTTTTTTCACAAAAGCCAGTGGCCTTAGATGGGAACACTCAGTCTTCATGAAGTGCATGTCCACAAATTGCTAACCACTGCATAGCACTTTGCCAAGTTCTACATCTTCTCAAAAGAAGGAACAAAGCCTTCCCCGCCAAGCAGAGCTGAGTCCACAACACTAAGCAGTAGCAGGGGTAGAAGACACTGGGGAACTGTAGCCAGGAGAGGCTGGGCATGCTCTCTAGCTTGCTGCCCTAAAGCAGCTTCTGGGATGGTTCATTTATAGGGAAAAAAATACACACACACACAGATACACACAAGCATGTAAATACACATATAAAGACACATAAGCATGTATACACACACAGACACACAGCACATATACACACACATGCAGACACACACAAGCATGTATACACACACATACACACATATAAGCATGTATACACACATACAGACACACACAAGCATGTACACACATACAGACACACACAAGCATGTATATACACATACACACAAGCATGTGTACACACACAAACATGTATATACACACAAGCATGTATACACACATACACACAAGCATGTGTACACATACACATACAGACACACAAGCATGTATATACACACATACACACACATAAGCACATATACACACATACAGACACACACAAGCATGTACACACACATACAGACACACACAAACATGTATACACACATATACACAAGCATGTATACACACATACACACACAAGCATGTATACACACACATTCATACACACACAAGCATGTATACACATGCAGACACACACAAGCATGTATACACACATGCACACACACACAAGAGAAAGACAAAGACACAGAAATAGAGAGATAGACAGAAACACATGGAGAGAGATAGACATACAAGAGAGACAGACACACACACAGAGACACAGAGATAGAGAAAAAGATACAGACACACAGTCACACAGACACACACACAGACAGAGACAAACATACACAGAGAGACATGTGCACAGACACAAACATACACAGAGAGAAAGACAGAAAGACACACACAGAGATACAGACAAATACACATACACATAGAGAGACAGAGACAAACATACATAGATACACACACACACAGAGAGTCAGAGAGACAGACAGACAGACAGACACACACACACACACACACACACACACACACACACACACACACACACACACACACACACACACCAGCAGCAGCACTCCCCACAGGGAGGCCAGTGCACCTGGATAGCAAGCATCCCTCAAGCCATGGAAATGAGGGTAAGCATGCACAGGTGCAGACAATGCCTGGCTCCGAAGAGAGAGGCAGTAGTGGCCAGGGCCCACATTATGATAGCAGGGATGCTGCTTAGTCCCTACCACACTATGGCCCTGTGCACCTAGAGCAGCCATCTGCAGGGGCAGGGAGGGCAGAAAGAAGCCCAGAATGCAGAGTGTGTGTGCACACGCTGCTCCTGGTCACAGAAAACATCTCTGCTGACAGGTTCACTGGGGTGGGTGGAAATGATTGCTGATAGACTCCACAGAGCTCTGCTGCCCATGACCACAGATAATTGGGCCCTGCCTCCAGCACTAGTCAACAGGCTTAGTGCTGAACACATTCCTATTCAGGTTCCAACCTGAGAGAAATGTCAGAGAGGAATTAGGAGGTGCTTAACACAAAGCCTGGGATGAAGATGCTGGCGGCTCTCCAGCAGCCTTGGCTTGTGGCTTAACAGCCAAACCGAGCTCGGCTGCTGTGCTCATTGGGCCAGGATGGGGAGGATCAGGAAAACCTGGATCTGGCATGCGGATGCTAGCCCAGCTCACAGTCTGGGGTTTGCAAAGGTATCTGCCTCCCTGAGCAAGAAGTTGGGCTGTGCCAAACAGGCACAGTTTCTTCTCCTCCAGAAACGGTGTGTGCAAAACCCACTCACTCCCCCAAGCCCCCAGGTATGGGCACCTTTGCTTTTATTTCTCAAGCTCCCCAATCATTCCTAAGTCAGTACTTTCTTCCAGTCCTCCATTTCTGAAGAAACTGTTCGGAGTCCGTCCCACTGCCAACTGAATCAAACTGCCGAAGCTGTGCGCCGCTGTTCCATAACTTTTAGGAACTCAGGCTCTGGCAGGGTCCTCCAGCTGCAGGAATTAGGGGGCTCAGAGAAGGAAAGGCTGCCAGTGCCCTGCATGGCTCTGCTAGCTGTGGGCAAGAGCCTTCTCTTTGTCAAGAGTTCTAACATCCTGCCTTCTGCGTTCTCTCTTGACACACTTTTCTCCCACCCCGCCATCTGCCGTGGGTTTATCCCAAGCTTGCAGAAGCCTCTCTTCCTGCTTATGGTGAGGAGAACCCAGCAGACAGCTTCACTTCACCTAGGCGGTCCCAGAAGGGCCCTGGAGTTACAGTGCAATACAACATACCACCAACAGGAGGCACCAGGTGTGGCTGCAGCATGCGGAATTTTAGATGCCATATAACACAAACACGTGACCTCTTTTAAACCTCTGTACTCCCAAGGACCAGACGTTATCTCCCCCATATGGTTTAAGCATTTGCAAGGAAGTGTGCTGGGAAATACAGCAGCACACAGTAGCTGTCTGCAAATAGATCTCTAAGGAATAAGGCACCGTCCTCAGCATGCTGCCTGAAGCAAAGGGGCTTTTTAAAAATTAAACCTGTCATGGAAAATATGCTGGGTCTCATTACTATGCACAGCCCAGGAGCAGGAAAAGCCTGAGAGGCCAATGGCTTGGGAGCTGTTGGGCTGCTATAATATTGCCATGCGCCACGAGAACTGGAGAGGACCCGGCCCCAGCCCCCCTGGGAAAATAATTTCTCCATCCATTCTGACCCATTTGTTATATGGGGAAGAAAGCTAGCCCTGAAGGATGCCCTACGTTGAAAGCCTGAGCAGTTCTGATGGAATCTTCAGGGAACTTCTCCTTGGGCAAAAGCCGATAGGGAAAGATCCAGAAATGCATTTGGGGTTGGGGGAGGGGAGGGCGAGATGTGAAGCTGGCCAGAGGTTTCCCTCTGCAGACTCTCTTGAGTTCTTATTGCTCAACAAATCTATTCTTATTGTTCTTAATTCAGCATGTCCAGACAAATGCATAATCATTAACCACTGCGAATGAACCAGCCACCCAGCAATGTGGTAGCTATGTCAGCAGTATCCAGAAGGGTCCAGGTTTGTCTCCCGGTGGGTAAACTGATGCCTCTTATCAGTATCCACCTAAAGTTTTCACCACTGCTCCCATGGCTCATGGTTATTAAGCCCTCTTTGTTTAAAGGCTTCTTCACAGTCCTGGCTAGGCTCTAAGACTCGAGTCTCCAGAGCCCGGCCAAGCAGTGAATTTCCACTTAAGCTGGCATCTAACTGTAAGCTGTCACTCCTCTGGCTTCTCATGATAGCCAGAAGCAAATTATATCCCTGATTGTTCCTGTCACAGAAGGTTTCTGTCACCTCTGCATCAGTGGAGTCGAGCCACAAGAAAGAAAATGCGATTAGGATCACCCAACCTCACTATGCTTCCCAGCTCAATGATGTAAACTCAGCAGAACCCACAGGCCCCATCCCTGAGTAGACTGTCCAACACTAACAACCATCAGGAGAGCCCTAGCATGTCTGCACTATGCCCAGATGCACTTAGGTGGTGTCCAGGGACCTGATACTTGCACAGAGCCTCTCAGGAGATAGCAGGCATGGATGGTGCAGCCTTCTCACAGCACGGAAGGCCTATAGGTCAGATCTGTATCTCCAGATCAGAGACCTGTGGTCCCCACTCTGAAGAATCCAGTCTTGATCATGGCCAGATCAGTTCAGATTCAAATACCAATTATCTTCTCAGTGCAGGAGTCTCTGAATTTATTTAACCCATGGGGCCTCTGAATCTTTAGCACCTTAGTGGGATTATAACCTAGGCAAATACTTTAGTGCACATTTGGCAGAAAGGCGATTGTTATTTGTTGCTGGCTGAGATCCTAGCTACCTAGGGCCTCTGCAGCAGTGAAGAGTCGAGGGATATTATAGGATATACGAGCCAAGCTCCCGAGGGAGAAAGCAGGAACTTTTCTCTACAGATGCCATCTTGCATGCAAGGCTTTAAATCTCGCAGGAACATGAGGGAGGCATGGCATTGATTGGTTTATTCCTTATAGGTGCTTTGATTCTTCCCTCGGTTCTAAATGCTCTAAGTCTGCTGGGAAGGGCAGACAAGTAGGTCAAGTAGACGAGGCCTGGCCCCCGTGAGACATCTAGATGCAAGGGGGACACTCGGTAAGTAGTTAACTAGAAGTATAATGAGAGCTACACAGGGGTGAGCGGTGCTCACTGGATTAAAACACAGAAGGCTTCCCCTAGACTGAGATTAAAGAGAAGCTATAGAGTGAGAGTCCTCTGAGGGACTGGAAGCTTCACTCTAGAGGTATAAGCAAAGCATAGGACTGTCACGGGACATCAGTAAAAAGAAAACCAAAGCCAACAATGTTTATAATGAGCTGTGTGACACAGTGACCAAGCTATGATGTGTACAGACACCCATGAGAGACTGGGCTGACTCCTGAGGCAGGTGTTTAAAGTCCCCTTGGAGGGGACGAGCTGACATTGACTCTATTCATCTGATCTCTCCAAAGGCAGATGCTATTGCGGAAGTCACAGGGCAGCCTAGGTTCACTTCACGTCTTGACTCTTGACTTCTTAGGAGGTGCTTGAATAAAATTGTCTAAGATAGCTGGGAAATGTGGAGGATATGCTCAAAATCATAGAGAAGAATGTAAGAGTAGAAGGAGCACTTACATAGAAACAGGGAGCACTACCACACCAGAGATTTGTCAGAAACATAGAGTGTGCCTGGCTCAAAGAGAAAATGACTTACTAGCAAAGCTTTGAGGCTGGTTGGGAAGATCTTCAGCCTCCTGAAGTTAATGCCTGTGGTCCAGCCAAGGACTGAAAGCTCTATGGAGCACAAGCTGTCCACTCCTCAGAAATGAAAGAGCTCAAGGACATATAGCAGGAGGAAGGGGACTGAGTGTGAAAAGGGTTCCCAAGGAGTCTGACTCACTCACTCTCTCTGTCTCTGTCTCTGTGTGTGTGTGTGTGTGTGTATGTGTGTGTAGTTCCCAAGGACAGTGTGTGTGTGTGTATGTATGTGTATGTGTGTGTATGTGAGTGTATGTGTATGTGTGTGTATGTATATGTGTATGTGTGTGTATGTGTGTATGTGTATGTGTGTATGTGTATGTGTGTGTATTGTGTGTGTATTGTGTGTGTGCGTGCAGCAGGAGAGGCGGATGTTTCCAACCTGGAACATCTTTCATCTCCTTGATGCTCTGTAGAGAAGACTCGCCTCAGAAGGCAGCCACCATCCATTCTCTACAGAGCTTCTGTGCTAATGAATGCACATTGCTCACTTGGTTATTAAGTTCCTGACCTGGGATTCATTAGCACACCCGAGAAAACATGATTAAGACATGCTGCTTCCCACAGAGTACGTGGACCTCGGGCTCCTCTATACCAGGTCAGATCTTTTCCGATCTGTGGTCAACACAACTTGTCACGTCATGTCAGGTAAACTGAGTGGAGTTAAGCTCAATGGCCACAGCCCTTGGTGCTCCTCCCCCCATGTAGTCTGGGTTGGGAGAAATTCTATCCATGATGCAGTTGGCAGCACCATCCTTCCAGGAACCTCTCTGAAGGTGCTAGTTATGGGTCCCAAGATCTAGCTTTGGGATGATCTGACCAAGAGACTCCTGGGTATTAGAATTCAGCTCCCCTATCCCTTGTTCCATTTGCATAGGACACTTGACTTCTTAAACAGCAATGCACTTGGCTATAACTGACATCAATCTTACATCCCAGACTGGCTCCTTATCTTCAGCAGTGGCCATGGTACAAGAAGCACACACACTGATATCTTGTTATCAAAGTGCACTCCTAGGGGATATCATTGTATAAATGAATAAACCCAGGACCAGAGAGTTCAGGGAACTCATCCACAGTTACTGAGCAGAGTCAAGCTTTAAACACATGACTCTAGATACAGCATGCACATATTTTAAAGATATAATCAAAGGTTTAATTTCTTCAAAAAATGCACTGTAGATTGTATTACATAATATTGTATTAGTTACAGATATTTCCATGTAAGTATATTTTTCATGTTGAACATATTATCCCATGCTACCTTCCATATCCCCTCTGTTTTCAGTGCCCTGGAAAGCCTGACTTCTACTCTCGTGTCATGTATACATGCATGATTTTATGTATTTACATAAGATCTGAGAAGTTGTCTGAGACTGGCTTAAGACTGCCCCGTCTGATTGTTCTGAGCACCGATAGCTTCCATTCTTACGAGTGATGGAAGGAAAGTAACAGAGCTGTACCTACCATGTGTGAGAAGATGTGCTCAGCTCTCTGTCAGCCCATCCCACAGTACCATTTGAGGGAGGCAGTATGAACCCACAGACCAAAAAGAGCTATACTTGTTCAGTGCTCACCAGTCCCTACCTACACCTAGCAAGTGGCAGAGCTTAGCCATGAGGTGACCTTTCCTAGATTCACATTCATCCCGGAACTTCACTGTTTCCTCAGAAGCAGAAGATCCAGCCTGACCGCTGCACTGTGAGCTGGCATAAGCATAATGAAGAATGACCCCTTAGGCTTCCCTGGGACCATTATGGACTCTACGTTTGCTGGGCCCTGGCAAGAGCAGGACACAGGAAGAACTACTGCACAACCCCTCAGCAGGACCTCCTGGCCCTGCGGAGGGGAAAGGAGGCTGATTTTTGATTTATATTTTGCTGTCTTACAAAGATTACAACAGTGTCGATCCCATCCTTGGTGCCCTCCGCCACCTCTGATTTCCAGCACCGTGATTTTATTATCTCTTTGGCCTGACAGTCTAATAGATGATTTTAATTTTACAGAAGCCTTCACTATGGTGGGATGACAAGGAAAGTATTGGCTAGGCAGAGATCATTTAAAAACTCAGGCTATGACACACCAGTGTTCGACAGGAAAATGTGTGCTTATTGCTAAGCATCTGGCTTTATAGTCTTTCTTCTTAGCTTACCAGCATTCCACAGGAAGAAGAAAGCACAGAAAGGGCTTCTCAATACCACCTACGAGGAGAGCTCTCTACAGACCTCTGAGGTTCTGAGTTCTTCTGCAGAGGAAAATGTCTTTTGGTTAAAGTGGGCTAGAAGCGTATGCATGGCATTCAAGACCATTCACCATGGCAACCTCTGCTTTGAAAGCCCCTGTTTTGAAAGCCCTGGTGATGGGTATCAGCTCCCTCCCAAACACACCAGGTTGAGCCTTAATTATGATTTTTGAAAAATCCCTCCTGGAATAAATTATCATAAGCAAACACTGCAGAAAAAATACTCGCATACACAATAATATTGGCTTTGAAAAGAAAGTCTTACACGCGGAGGATGAAAAGCGCCCATCCAATTACCTGCATGCCAATTATCCCTGGCACTGGCTGCTGGTAATTACCTAATTGCTTGTATGCTGGCATCCTTGAGTTGCGGTACATTTGATCTACTGTCCTAATGATCAATCCCTGAGCACCAAGGGGTGACACCTCTTCCCCATCCACAGGGATGTGGAGCCCACACAAATCATTAACCAAAGAAGCAAGGGGACCAAGCATGACTTCAACTCTTCAAGCCTGGAAGTGGAGATGGGATGGGACAAGAGGAGAATAATGTGTACAGGGTGCTTTCTGCAGGGACAGGTTATGTTTATTGTGTTGTGTTTTGAGACGTAGTCTCACTAAACTGTCCAGGCTGGCTTCAAACTGAGTCTATAGCCCAGTTTGTCCTCGAATTTTCAATCTTCATGCCTCTACCAAGTGCTGGAGTTCAAGGCATGTGACCCTACGTCCAGCTTTGCTAGACCATGTTATATTTTAATATACAGGATTCTACCAACAACACTAATCAGAAACCCTTGGGTTATCTCCTTTTTGTTGTTGTTGGGTTGTTTTGTTTGAGACAAAGTCTCACACTCTAGCCTAGGCTAGTCTGGAACTTGCCATGCACCCCAGGCTAGACTTGAAATAGAAGCAATCCTCCTGCCTCATCCCCCTTTCCAAGTGCTAGAATTACAGGTATGAGGCACTATACCAAAATATTAGCTTCTTTTTTACAAATTAAGAAACACAGGCTTAGAGGTGCCTAAGAGCATCCAGCCAGTCAGCAGCTACCTGAATTCAAATGGGACCTTAGCCCCAAAGCAGTGATTTTCTAGTAATGGGTCAGGTTATTCCCAGTACATTGGCTATATAATCAATCTCCATGTGCATTTCCTGTGCCTCACTACTAGTCTGGGGTCTGATAGGTTTCCCTGCGTCTGAGTTCACTGGTGGGAGCAAAGATCACTGGAGATGCTTAGAAAACAGCCAGGCTATCCCCTAAGTCAACAAACCTGAAGAAAGCCAAAGGATGTCATAGCATCAAAGGCTGAGTACTACTACCCAGGGCAGGGTAGCCATGCGTACTACACCATTAGCCACAGGTCCACAGACAGGCTCAGAGTCTGTCAGTCAGTCTGGGTAACCTTGGAAAGGAGCATCTCTTCCACATAGCCTCCTGGTTCACTCCCTTGAGAAGACATAATGACCAGGTAGCACTATCGTGGGATCGTGGGCTCTGAGGATTTCAGAGCTGATATAAATCAACACTGGGCCGATGCTGCTGCTCTCACCCTCCTGGAGTTGGTAAGATCTTACTCTCAGCCGCATGACAACTCTGCCTGCAGAAGGTGCCTCAGGGCTGGGAGGAAGATGTACCCTAGCCAGGCTCTGGGCTGACGGTTCCACTCTTTCCCTGGCATGACACTGCATAGGCTGCTCCACTCAGAAGAGACAGGGGTGCTAGATTCCCCTCGCTCTCTGGTGATGAACCTGTGGTCTCAGCATGGCTCTACTGCTATGTCAAGCTCTGCAGAGCAGGAACTCTGAGCAGAGGCAAGGAGGCCCCCCCTCTGTGAAAAGGCACAAGATGATAATGGATAGAATGTTACCCGGAAGGAAACGGTAAAAAAAAAAAAAAATCAACTTAACCAAGTGTCCTGTGTCCTAGGCTATCACTTAATCTTCTCCATCTTCAAGATGAAGAGTCCAGAGTCCATTCTTCCTAGTCCAGAATTAGAGAAGAATTAAGCAGCAGAGGCAGGATCCAAAGCAGTCTCATTTGTCTCAAAACTCACAAGCAAGAAAATTTATGGAAGGTCAATGCTGACGGTCTCCTGTCTGGCTCTGCACTGACCTTACGTGACTTTGGAGGACAGAATTACCTGACAAGACCTTTCCTGGTCCAGACTCTAAAGTATCTCTGAAGGCAGCAGAATCCACCTGGGCTCAAGCGGAGGAAGATAAGGTTAGAATAATGGATACATGGGGAACCCAGGAGGCTTCGGGAAATGTTCTGGTCTGGGAGTCATTTGGGCTCTGAATCTTTCATTTCCAACCAGCTCTGTGGCATTTCTGCAGCATGTCCTATCTGTGGCATGTGGATGGTGAGGACAAGGAGGAGAGATGGGCTGGATACTGAGGCACACAACGGCCCAGAGTTTTTGCTGTGCGCTGGAGGAGGGCTATGAGGTGAGATAAGTCCCCAGACGGATACTGAAGGCACAGTGTCCTCAGGACTCTTTACCAAATGATTCACTTGATTTTTGCCAAGCTGGAAACAGCCACAAGAATAACTTCACTTTGTCTGAAAAAAAATGTAGCTAGGAAAATAATTCATGCATGTAATGTTCTCATCGTTGGTGCCCTGTGCAACCACGAATTAATTCACAGAAGGACACAATGGGAGACAACAATGGGTGCTCCAAAATGACAAGTCTCCTTTTCCAAGAAAAGAATGGCTCTTTACATAAAGGCTGTCACCAAAATTACTTTGGCTTCTACACCAGACTTGGAGGCACTTGGGATGGGACAAAAGTTCAGAGGTCAAGCAGCTTGACCCTTCATCAGATGATTGAATTCCACCCATGATGTTCTGCAGTTGAAAATGACGGGACCCTAAACACCCTCAGGTCCACATGCAAGCTCTACCTTCTCTTCTCTGGGGACCTGACACTTCAAAGGATGGTCCGAGACTGTCTACAGCTTTGGTTCTTGCTCTTTTCTAGAACTGTCAATCACTCGATGTGCATAAAGCCAGTCTGACCTCTGAGGCATCATTGCTTTTTTGTTATTTTTTTTTTTTTAGACAGATTTACTTGATCCACAATTATTCCAAAATGATTACTCCTCCAAATAGCTCAAGCTGCATATCTTTCAACCCATATCACCAGCAATGCTGAGAGCCGATTATAATCAACTGGCTTTCATGGATAGAAGGAATAAACCAAAAAAAATAGGTTTTAGGAGAATCCACTTGGCTAAAAGTATCTTCATTGAGCATCTCATGCTCCCAGCCAGTAGACAAGTAAGGAACACTTCTCCTGCAATGCCCAGCCCACATGGGCAAGCTTGAAATCAAAGAGCTAGGGAACTGTTTTCTCTACCACCTTGTACTGCATGATGGGGAAACAGAGGCACAGAGGCCCACCTCTTTCCCCTCCTCATTGAATGGTGCGTGAGTTGTAGGCATTCTATCTGGCTATGCACTGAGGATATGGGATGTTCTGGTGCTCCAGCTCTCTGAGTAGCATCCTCAAGGCAATGCACTGGAGGACCTAGAGCAAGAAAAGACCTACTGTGCAACGCCAAAGACTGGCCTTAACAAAACTTGCTCAAGGGACTCAAGTGCCAAGCTCAGGTTTCTTCCTCCGGACATTGTCAAAAGCTCTCCTAGTGGATTATCTGCCTCTTCCCTGATTCCAGCCTATCCTCTACACTTGACACATTCCCAGGACATGGCTTCTCTGCTTCCTGCTTAGCTTCCCCCTCCTTCATTCCTGTTACACTTTGGGGAAGTCACAATCACTGATCACTCTAGTAGCTGCATGAACTAGCATTAGCCTGCCCATAGGTGTGGTCCCCTGAAGGTAGGGAGTCTTTGGTTTTCTTTATCTAGTCTAGTTCATCTGACACCAGGAGAAACCTAATGAGGCAGTGAATCATTCAGAGTCTGGACGCTAGCAGGAGTTTGTCACACATAGGCAGGAAGGTTTTTAGCACAAACCACACATGAGCTAGAGCAGGGACCAGGATTGTGAGAGGCAGGTTAGTGGGGTCGGTATGAGGTCACTACAGGGAAACTCTTATGAAATCCTTCCAAGTGCACCCTCTTGGCCTGGAGTGACCATGCTAGTGTTTAACCAATGATGGATGAAATAGAAGAAAGCCAGTCATAAAGGCTGGTATGGACCTTAGGAGACTGAGAGAGGGGGATTGAAAGTTTGAGGGTTGCATGGTGAGATCTTGATTTAAAACAAAAGAAAAAAATTATGAGAAATTAAAGACTGTCAGAGAAGAGGGAGAGAGAGAGAGAGAGAGAGAGAGAGAGAGAGAGAGAGAGAGAGAGAGAGAGAGAGAGATGGAACACCTCAGACCACTCCGTATGAAAGAAATAGCTTTGGGAACACATTTTCTTTTCTTAAGACTCATTTCTCAAGTCACTGGCTGGCTACAAAACTTCCTCCCGACAACCCAATTCCACAGATTTCTTTGCTGAACTCAAACGTTCATACTTTCATGTCTTTTTCATAACATGTCATCACCAGACAGCTTCAAAGTAGCTTTAGACCACTCTACAGTGGTACTGAGGGTGCAGTGAACATTGATCAAGTGGCTCCATGCAGCCATTCTATAAGCCCCCATTTTATCTATCTTTCCTAAAAGATCCAAGTGGTGCTAGGAACTAAAACCCACAGATGGATGCAGCAAAGCATCTCTGCACTAAGTCTGATCCACCTCCTAGTCCAACAGAGTTGCTTTCCTCTCCACTGTACAACAAAAGCTCTAACAAAGCAAGCAACGCAAAGGGCTGCCTCGGAGCATTCTTCTCCACCTAAATAAAAAGCTAGCAGACTTCCCCAGCCCCAGCAATTACCCAACGTGCACAGGAAAAAAAAAAAAAAGCTTAGAAAGAATCAAAGCCACAAGCTCACCCTCTTCCTCAGGTTGTAGGTGAGAATCAGGTTCCGGGAGAAGGAGTGGGAGAAGGCTGTGTAGAATTCTAGCACTTTCTGCAGGGCATCCCTCTTGATCACGTGCAGGTCACAGTAGGTCAAGGCCCGGACGTTAGCACAGGACTGTGCAAGGGTAGCCTCCTTCCAGAAAACATCCCCAAACACGTCTCCTTTCCCTGAGGAGAGAGAGTTGTCATGAGCATCCATCAGGAGGGATCTGCAGTCACTGGCAGCCTGCAGGTTAAGCTTTGAGAAAACAAAGAGAGTCATCATTTGGATCCTAATAACATGTAACTCAAGAACCTGTAAGATAGCACAAACGCGTGCTAATGTCACCTTGCTGTAAGGGTGGTACTGATCCCCCTAGAAAGAGACCTTCTATCCTTATTAGTCATTTCCCCCATAGACCCCTCATAACCTGTAATTACTGTGTGGCTTGTTGTGTGTCTTTGCACACAAGAGCTGTGTGCCCTAGTCCCCTCAGAGCACAATGCATTATCTGTTGTATAGCAATTTCTACACAACCAGGTGAACTATTCTGTCCTGAGAGGGAAGCTCCTTAAGACTTGGGAAGTCTTAAAATAACACACAAGTCTCAGAGACTCCCTGAAACTTACCAGATTCGCAAGGCTCCTCCATTTTCAGGTTACAGAAGCAGTAAAGACTGCCAAAAGGAAGGGCCTCTCTAGCTTGTAAGCTTAACAGTCAAGCAGAGACCTCAGGGTTGCCACACTCATGGGTTGTCACCCATGTTGGTGTGACATGGAGGTGGTATATCTGCCTCTGAGCTATAGATGTTTATGTAACTACTCTCCATTTATACTTCCATAATACCTGCAACAAATTCATTCAGCAAGTTGGGATTTGGAGGTATTAGTTTGGTCTTTATTTAGTTCTTTCTTTGAAATAAGGAGACATTTACTCATGTCTCCCTAGAAACTGTCACACAATAGAACTACATAGTAGGAGCTTGGGTGATACTGGTAGGCAGACAGGAAGCGAGGGCTGAAGTGAGCCATAGGTCTACACCTATGTGTCTGAGAGTTGAATAGATATTCTTCGTGCATGAGGTGTGTGCTTGTGTGTAGACATCTCAGGGACCAAAGAACAGGGAAGCCGCATCTAGCTGAGACCATCTACCTAGAAGCAGGCGACTGTGGGGTTCAACCCCTCCCATACTTGTCTCTGCCTGAAGGATTACTTTGTGCTATGTGTCCTTCTCCCCCGCACCTCCTGAAATATATTCTTTAATCTTGCTAAATGCCCACCTAGTTGTGTTGCAATATTGGCCCTGTGAAATTGCATCTCCAGGATCTTCTGTCTCTGGAATCCTACTAGTACATTCAGTGAATCAATACAAGATTGTAAAATAAGTGCTTATATTGCAAACCTGTATGTTGAAATTCAAAACCCTAGTATAACAGCATTGGAGGGAGCCTTCGGCCTATGACTGATGAAGATATAGTTTATGATTTTGTCTCATGTCTGATCCCATGGAACCTTCATAGAAGGGCCTGGAGAGTTTTCCTGTGCTATTTCTTCCATTTGCACATACAACAAGAAGCAGGCTGTCTGCATCTGAAGATCCTCATTATAACTTGACCATGCTGGACTTCTGATCCTCCAAAACTGTATGAAAATTCTATTGCTTATATGGCAATCCTGCTGTAGCATTTTGTCATAGCAGCCCCAAATAAGACATGTAGTAACCTTCATCGCTGTGTGATTATCCAGCCCCTCTCAGAGGCATCTCCCCACCTTTCCTAAGTATGAATGTTTTAGCCCGTGCCTATTGCAAAACTGAATTTATTCCTGGCATAGTCTCTAGCTATGTGGTTTGATTATCCACCTTGCTTATACATTTTCAAGGCAGATTATGAATCCCCAGGGGGGCAGAGAGGAACATGCAGAAGAAGGTGAAAACAAGAGTGCTGTTGGCTAGGCTCCCCAGACCCAGGCACCCTTGGTGCTCAACAAGCAGCTGTCTTTCTGCCAATAGCAAAAGAAGGCAAACAGGCTTAGTGACTTCTTCTCCAGTGCCAAGTGGCTGTTGCAAGCATATAAGATACTCCACGTTCTTCTCTAAGCATCTCCAAAATGTGAGTCAATACCTCCACCTCCTCCAAATCAGGCAAACAGTGCACGACTTGAGGACACTGCTTTGTGGTTCTTATGTGTCTGTTGTTCTCATATGAAAATGGTTTTAAAGATTTGGTGTGAATAGGACGTGAGTGGTGTTACTTCTAGGTAAACATGCACACTTAGACGTTTTGTGTTATGTGCAAACATAGATTCCCTTCCCAAGTTCTAATTGTAATCTGTGATGTGGATAGCTAAGGTAGGTATAGAGCCAATAGGTAGAGCTTTTCTGTAGGATGCTTCCTGGTTGCTCTGGAAACAGGCTCTCTCCACAACGCCCTACAGCACTGACCTCTAGGAACTCACAACTACATACTGATACATACTAATATCCTATAGCCTTCCCACACTGTCCACCATGACACAGGTGCCCTCCATATCTATATAATCTGGTTCTTGTAGAGAATGTGCCTCCTCTGAAGAAAGATGGCAAACTGTTGGTAAACCAAGGCTACCTGTTCCTTCTGGCAGGGCAGTTACATGCCGTAACTCTCTTGAGTAGGTGAATAACGGCTGGACTTGGTCAATCAATATAGTCTGGCAGAAATGACAGTCTGAGATTTTTAAGGCAGGGTCATGGGAAGCCAATGGCCTGGGTCTCTTGGAGTATCCATTCCTGGAAGTCTCTATCTTGACATTGGATCATCATGGGGGAGAGCCTAAGACACTCTGGATCCCAATCCAGCTCTCATCTGCTAGTCAGACACACAAACCAGCTATGCCAATGAACCTCTGGCTGGCCCAGCTCAGTCAAGCCTTTGAGTGAGTACAGGCCTAGAAACCACTTGTGTACAGTCATCTGAGAAACCTGCTATGAGAAAAGAATGTGTCTCTCAAACCAGGACATGTAAGGAGCTGTTATCCAGCAGCAGACACGTGAACACACAGTTCACAAGGCTCTGAGCTGAGAAATGGCCTCGTGGGTGAACTTACTGTTTCAACAGAACATCTCCCATTACCCTGGCTCTTGCTGGCACCCTTGTGTTTCTGAAAGAAGGTGACATGAGAAGGTGAGGACCCTCTCTAATGGTCAGAATTTCCCATCAGGGAGAAACAAGGAGCATCTCTAACAGGTTGGCTTTCCTGGCTACACGTTTTGAGCATTGGTGAGAAAGGCAGCGTTCCAAACTCCACAGTTCCTACTGGAGGAAACATGGTATAATTAAGCTGTAACTCCTGAGTAGAAGCTGATTGGTAATTTTATCTGTTTCTTACCAAGATTATCTCATTTAAACAAGACCTAATATAGAAACATTATGCCTCCTTAATGAAATTTTCTAATTACAGAAGAACCCTTAAAGTGAAATAATAGCTCCTTGTGTGCGTTTAATGAATGAATCTGACTGTACGGATTTCATTTACGAGCCCTCTCAAGAGGTGCATCTACCTACCGCACAGATCATAGCACACCCATGCAGAAATTGAACACACATGAACCAATGCACGGAGAAGGCAGTATCTCACGCTGGGAAGTTTTCCACAGGGCCGAGAGACTTGATGTTGTCATAACACGGATTAGCATTCCAGCCCAAACTCAACAACGTCTAATCCTACTTCCTGTGAAGGCAGCCACGCTGGCGTAGATGATCTGTGTAGATGATTTAAGGGTTAAGCACGTGATACGCAGGACATGTTGAATCCCAGGCAAACCCCAAACTCCTCTACCAAACGGGAACTGTTTTAAGATACACGTTAAATCCTGAAAGCCTGCAGGAGCAAAGCAGGGCTCTGACAAGCCTCATTGGTCTGACACAAATGGCTGGGAGAAGATTTTCCAGGTCAGAGATTGAAAGGCAGAGAAGCCAGGACAGACGCTGTACACATTCTTCAAGTAAGACGTGGCCGTGCACTCAAGAACAGAAGGATCCCAGCGCACCTGGAAATCAAACGTTCAGTCAACTGGATTTACCAACCAGAGTGCTAGGTGTAGAACATTAAAGGTCTAGTTGCCTTGTGACTCCCTAGGTGCTCACATTCTAAGTAGATATTCTGAGCTTGTGGGGAGGAGTGGGTAGGTGGGGAGTGACTGCAGGTCTCTAATTAGAACAAGCCGGTGGCACTGCGCTAATGAATCACCCCACGTGCTCCCCAGTTATACACAGTACCATTTCAGAATCTGCCCTCTGGTGGGGCACCACTGGGGCCTGAAGAACAGATAGGAGAGGCAGGGTCCAGGACTGAAGTACAAAGGGACACGGCACAGGAGGAATGGAGACCCTGAGGGCAGCTTGGTTCCGTGAAGGGCAGAGGCAAATGGGGTTCGTAGGGAGGACACCAAGGTGAATTCAAGAGGGGTTCAAATATAGGACCCTGGAAGCATCGAGCAGCCTTCCTCGGTGTTAAGAGGTTGCAGGGAAGGGATTGTGATTTGAACCCAGCAGGTCCAGTTCACTCAGATAGATGAGCCTATTGAGGCAGAGGGTGGAGTGGGGGGGAGATGTCTGGCTGTTTCTATAATTCCTGAACACATGTTCTTTTAAAGACGGCTCGCAGGATAGTCCACACTGGTACAGCACATGACCAAAACTAGCCCCTCTGTTACTAAAATCATTAGCCATTTTCAGAATCAAAGACATCAGAAAGAACTCAGCCAGCCGTTCATGCACTGCTTGAAGGGCTGAAGAACCTGTTGGCAGAAAGCCAAAGTGACACCCTACTGAGAGGAAACAAGAAGCTGGCAGGAAACTAGGCGTCTAGTGCCGTGGAGTTGCCACCTGCTCTTGTGTACCTGGATAACTATATAAGAAGGGGAGCTCTGCCCTTGCTGGCTTTCCGATAGTTGGAGCTCCTACCAGAGCAGCTGCACCCTTATCTTAGACCACTGGGGATCCCTTGGCTGGAAGAGAAGCCAAAGGCAACAAGCTATGCGGGCAGGTATCCCCCTGAGGCATCGACTCACCTGCTCCAGGGAAGATGCAGCTCCCCAGGCTGAAGGTGAAAGGTCCAGCCACATGAGCCAGGCCCCTGACTACACTGACCAACTCCCCTGCCCACTCTGAATATGGCCAGACATTAGGACCACCTAGACCCTACTATGTGCACCAATACCTGCTACGTGCTTTCTCCCAGAGGCCAAGGCCCAGCCTGCTTACTCTGGAACACTTGTGAGCTCCTCTACAAGTACTTAGGGTTGCAAACCTCAACCCTGCCTGAGGTTGCTGGTGGGTGTAAGGAAGCCGAATGTTGCCATCTTGGAATACACAGGAAAAGCTGCAAAGCTCTTCTAACCTTCATTGTATAAATAGATGTTACTGCAGAGGTCACAACCTCTGTTCCATGTGCCACAGCTTAGGGAACGAGAACATATATCGGAGACAGACACCCTGCAAATCTCACCGAGGCCTTCCGCTCTAAGGTGAGAAATGGCACCCCTGGGAAAAAAGCCTGGGTTGTACTTCACTGGCTGCTGAAGTGTTGAGCACTTACTGGACTTCTGACCCAGTAAAAAAGCTGGGACAGGCCATGCCCAGGTGACCCTGGTTCCAGGGACAGATCTGATTCTCCCCCACTTCTCAGAGTGCATCTGTCTCTAGAAGCTTGCTGTGATTGTAACTTCTATGAAAACTGCATCATGTTCAAACACCTGCTCACTTTCCAGTCAGTACAAAAGAGCCACGGGATGACCCTCTTTACCTACCTCTAGTTAGATGGGTACTAACGTGGTCTGTGAAACCTACACAGGTAAGGTCATGGCCAGTCCTCTCCAAGTGCCACCTACTCTGCCTTTGTCTCTGCCTTTCCCAGAGAGCTTTTAGCTTGACTTCCCATAGCTGGGTCCACCTCTTGCCATCTCTGCACATGGCTCAACCCAAACCAATGACTTGAACTTATCTTTTGTGGGTTAGAGACCCCTTTCAGCATCTTATAGAGCTGGATGGAATGGTGGAGATCATTTCTAGGGTCATTTCTGGAGTCAAGGAGCTTATAGTGAAAGAAAAGGAAACTCATGCATGCCTGTCATAACAAACACAAAATCGTTGCAACACAAGCAATGTCAAGACTGGGGTGGGGAGTGGGCAGGACTAAAGAGAGCTCATGGAGAAGATAATCGAGCTGCCCACACAGAAGTTAGACAGATATGAAAGGCTCGGTGGCTCTGGCAAACAGTGTACGTGGGAATGAAGACAGGTTCTGAGGTGTTCCACTCACCAGCTAAGCTTCTTGGTTGTTGTAGTCAACCTTTCCTCACTGTTAGGTAGTAGCTCCAATAGTCTGTCCTGCTTAGACCATTCCCTTCCATGAAACAAAGAACTCTTGCCACCCCTGAGGTTTATGGAGCAGACGCCTACTACAGTGGTCCAGGGAGGCTGGTCAGCACCATGATCCGTCTAATTCTAGGGCTCAACACTGGGACTCTTCTTGTTCATAAATACAAAGCACATCCCATAATAGCAGCTGTACTTGGAAAGATGGTGATTGGACTTAGTAGTGGTTAGTACTGACAGCTGATGAGATCTAGAATCACTAAGGAGATGGGTCTCTGTGAGAAGCTTCCAGATTAGGCTAACTAAAATAGAATGACCTACCCTAACCATGGAGTCGGAGCCCAGACTGAAAAAAGAGGAGAAAACCAGTTGATAATTTCTCATCCTCTGCCTCCTGGCTGTGGATGTAATGGGAACAGCTGCTGGAGATCTTGCCACCCTGACCCCCTTGGCACCATGACTTCCCTGCCGCTATGACTTCCCTGGCCTGAGGGACTGTCTCCTCCCAAACTGTGAGCCCCAGTAAGTCCTTTCTTAATCTTACCTTGCTCTTGTCAGACACTTTCACAATAAGCAGCTAATCTGTTGTTGTCCTCTCTTGGCTGCACCTCTGTACATCTGCTGTATTGTGCTCTTGTGGCTGCACCTCTGCACAGACCCATAGAGTTTCTTAGGCTCTGGAACCCATTCACTGCCCTCCTCTCAAGCTTCTTGCTCTCATAGGTCGCCCACCCATCTCATACCTGTCAATCATTACCCCTCAGCTAATCAGTCTAAACAATACTCACTAATCTTCAACGTGTTATGACATTTGTTCCTAATCTACTCATATGTGCCTTAATTTTTGTTTTCGTTTTATTTACCTTTTTTTGAGACAGGGTCCCTCTATGTAATGCTGGCTATCCTAGAACTGACTGTGTAGACTAGGCTGTCCTCAATCACACAGAAATCCACCTGCCTCTGCCTCCTGAGAGCTGAGATTACAGGTGTATGCTCCTATGCCAGCTCTGGAATTTTAAAAATGTGTGTGTGTGTGTGTGTGTGTGTGTGTGTGTGTGTATGTGTGTATGTGTGTATGTCTCTGTGTTGTATTCATGTGGATACATACATAGGACAACATATATGTGGCAGTTGGGTCATAAAACATTGATGATCTTACAAACTGTGACATCTCTGTCCAGTGAAACGTATTCTATGGCATTTGCAAGAACTTGGTACCAGTACCTGTCATTACCCCTGGCTTCTGTAACAGTCAGTGTCTCGGCCGCTCTCCTTGTTCTAGTAGTCCCTCCCAGTTTACTGAACACACTTCCTAGGTACAGGTGCTCCCCAGGGACCTACTCTGGACCCCTGATTCTCTCCTCACCCTCACGCCCCTGCTGGAATGGGGACTTTTTCGGCTTGTGCCCTGTTCTCATGCATGCAGGCTTTGTGCCCCGAGTCTGAGATCTCCAGAATCCTCCTGTAGATGCTCACTTAGCTCAGACTCATATATCTGAGGGAGGAATGAGTCACCTCCATGATAAGCCTGCGATCCTCCTGGATTGTTCACCCTAATGAAGTCCCCTCTTATTCTACAAGCGGTGAAGGGCCATCTTCCACTCACTCCCACAAGTATCTCTTGACTCTCTTTTCTCTCACTTAAACCGCTGTGAGATCAGGAGGTCAGGCTACTCTTGCTTCTTGGCATACTCCTTGTTGGTCCCCTCTGACCTTGGCTCTCTAATTCACTTTCCAAACAGCTGCCTGGATGACTTTTCTAAGCACATGTGCAATTCAGTCCCTGTTTTGTTTAAAGTCACCACCGGCTCCTATTACTAATCCATTCAAGTTCATCTTCATAGGGCAAGAGGCCCAAGAACTCTGTGGAATGAACTGCTCTTCATGGCTAGACGTGGCTTCCAGGCTCTGCCAGTGTTGACCCTGAGGAGGATGCTGTGTCTACTTTGCTTCCTACTCTCTCATCTCCTAGCCGCCCCCCCTCCCCCCAAGACAGGACTGAGCCTGGTGGCACTCAGCTCTGGCGCAGCCTTTGTCCGGAAGCCTTCCTTTACTCTGGTGGCTCAGCTGGCTTGGATGCCTGCCGTGTGAATTCTGACAGCATCTTGTTCTTATCACTATTACCCCTCTCGGCCCTGCCTGGTAAGTGTAGAATGACTTGTCTTCCTGATGAGACCAGCCTTTTTGTTCAAGTTGTGTCTCCAGCCCCTAACGACACACCTGACATGCTTATGAAATGAACAAACCACTGCAAAGGTGGGTGAGAGGCACAGCAGGGGGGTGGTGGTGAAAGACCTGGGATGTCCTGAGCTGGGAGATTTGGGGAAGATGACTGGACCCTGGAACCCGAGTTTAGAATGCACAGGTCAGCAGCTGCCTTGTCAGGCTGACTCGCTGGCCTGCTCAGAAATGCTCCCTTAGCTCAATGTGATTTAGCTTTCTGCCAAGCTGAAAGTTTACAGGCAAATTTACAACCATGAAATAAAACAGTGCACGTTAGAAACTGCCCTGTGAGTGGGAGCAGGGAGCGGAGTTGAGGGGTGTGAGTTCAAATCCCAGCAACCACATGGTGGCTCACAACCACCCGTAATGAGTTCTGATTCATAACGCTCTCTTCTGGTGCATCTGAAAACAGCTACAGTGTACTTACATATAATAAATAAATAAATCTTAAAAAAAGATCGCCCTAAGATGGAAGCTCTGTCTGTCTTAGAAGCCTTTTAGAACCTTCACACCATATGTGTCCCTAGCCCTCCTTGTGCAGTGACACTGAGTGTGAAGAAGGCTGGCATCCCTCACTGAATGAGACACACACACAAAAGAGTTCAATTAAAGCAGAGTTTTAGAACCACCATGATGACTCCCTGTCTGTCAGGTAAAATTAAATCAGCCTAGTGCCTCTCCTCCACATCAAGCGGACCCCAGTGCTCCACCAAGAGCTGGTGGAAGTTACCAGGATCTCTACAGATGAGAACATAAACCTCATTTGCTCTTTTCTCATCTGGTTATCTGTAAAAGAATAGAGGTACATTGTAGAAAATTATTCAACCATATTTGAAAATTGAAAATGATGGACGCCAGCTAGGGTGCTTTTGTTAAGATCTTGGTTTGTCTTCCATCCTGGTCCTATGCACATATGCATTTTTAGCTAAGGCTGCCACACATGCAGCCCTGGATTGTACTTTTCTTACTTAAAACACTTGAAACATTTTACACAACACTAGAGCGCCTCTATTATCTCATACTTCCCTTAACTGACATTAACTTCTGACAACTGAGTCCTTTGTCTGGACAATGCAGTTACAGGGATTCCATTTAGAAAGATCACTTTTAGTATATCTAACGGCCCGTGTCTTCAGGGACTGAAAACTAATTTTTAAAATTGCTTAAACAGGAGGAGAAATTAGAAAATATCACCCACTGTCTACCCTCACCCTCTCTCCATCATATGATGTGGGTGCTACTAGATAGAAACATTTTGTGCTTTGGAGTTCTGGGTGATTCACATTATGGCTCCTCACCAGGACTGTAGATTTAACATAATCGCTCGGGTTGATGGAGCAGCTAGGTGAATACTGATGCTTGGTTAAAGCGTGGAATGCCTTGAGCACAGCTCCTGACATGTACTAAGTACAGGCATCAAGCTCACCCCATGGTCCATCTGCTCCCTGTGCAGGGGTGCCCCACAGAGAGGGAAGAGCCTACTTTTCTCCCACCCTGGCCTCCTATGGACCCCAGAAGCATCTCTAGGAAGGATGGGGCATTTCCATCTTTGAATTAGTGAGCATTTATAGTACTGAGGTTGTTGTTTATAAGCCTGCGCTAGATAAGCCCTTCGGTCCTCACTGTCAGGCCAAGGACAGTCAGAAGGAGGGATGTAGGCACATGCAGAGACACGTCATTTTCTCTGATTGGGCAGTAAAATGTAAAAGAGCTGCTGCCAAGAACTGTGCTTAAAAATGATTCCCTAACAGTGTCTGGGAGAACAAATGACGCTTTCTCAAGACTGACTTGAAAGAAATGTGAATTGTCTTCTTGAAAATGTCATTTATTTATTTACTTATTTGTATGTGTTTGGTGTATGTGTACATATGTAGCACACACGTGTGTTTGCATGATGTAGAAACAAGAGGTCATTTATCTGTGTGTGTGTTTGTTATGAATACACATGTATGCGCACTTGTGTGTGTACTTGATGTAGAGACCAGCGGCCATGTCTAGTATATTCCTTTATTGATATCTGCCTCATTTTTTGAGACAGAGCTACTCAGTGAATCAGGAAGCTACTGACTGGCAAGCTTAGCTGAACAGCAGGACTTGGCACCTTCAGCTCTAGGATCACAGTCTCATACACACACATACACACACACACAGACACACACACACATACATACACAGAAACAGACACACACGCATGCATACACACATACACACACATGCACACACAAATACACATACACATGCATACACGTACACATACACACACAAACACACATACACACATGCATGCACACACATACGCACACACACACACATACATACACACACACAGTCCTTCTTACAGGGGTACTGGGATCTGAACTCAAGAACTTTACCATCTCTTCAGACCTGCTCTTTTAAAGATAACCCGAAAGCCAAACAAGTTTGATAAGAAAATAAATATCCCCTGCCTCACAAACAAGGCATCTACCCCAGCTTGCTAGCAAAGATGCCCATGGAGTCTCATCTCTGTGTGCTTGTATTTACATGATTGGGATCAATCACAGCATATTCAAATAACATTTCATTTATCATAAGAGTTTCCAACATCATTTAAAATTCCCCATGGTCATTCTGAATGGCTACACCCCATCTCTTTAAAACTGCTCTCAAATGCTTGGCCATTTAGGAGAAGACTCGTAAGTTCTGCTGATGGCGTTCTTCTTTTTCCTATTTTACATTTCTTTTATTAATTCTTAAATCTCTAGCTTGAGACCTGAGTGCCTTTCCTGGTCCTGATCTTTCTTCTTGTTCTGGTTCCAGACCTACCTTTCCAAGCAATGCTGGCTGCACCTCTGTCCAATGTCCTCGGATCTTTAATGCAAGCTTCACACTTTCTGCTCTGTGGCCTCTTCTTTGTAAATACTTCTCTCCCACTTCCCAGGCATCAGAACCCCCCCTCTGCCTCCCTGTTTCCCCCTTACATTCTAGTACTAACATTTCCAACCCAAGAGACTCTCTGTCCTAGCTTGTTTTCTATAAAACACTGACCAAATATAGCTTGAGGAGGAAAGCATTTATTTTGTTCACATGTCTATGTGATCGCAGTCCAGCATTAAGGGAAGTCAGGGCAGGGACTCAAGGCAGGACACTTAAGGCAGGGACTGAAGCAGAGACCGTAGAACAATGTTGCACACTGGCTTGTTCTCAGAGCTTTCTCAGTTTGCTTCCCAGGACCATCTGCCCAGGGGTGGAAACACCACAGTGGTCTGGGCCCTCCTATATCATTAACCAATAAGATACCCCATAGACTTGCTTATAGGCTGATCTAACGGGGCATTTTCTCAATTGAGGTTCCCCTTCCCAGATAACTCTAGCTGTGTCAAACTGGCAGAAAACTCACCAGGACACCCCTGTCCCTGACAGTTCACCCACCTGCACCTCCCAACTAAGTTTGGCAAATTCTGCAAGTAAAAATATAGATATCCAGTTAAAACTGAATTCTAATGAATGAATAGTTTTCCTCAAACTGCATCTTATACAATCTTTGGAGGGAAACTCACACTAGTAGTCATTCACTGTTTCTATGTAATTCAGATGTCCCTGTGGGCCTTATCCATTTGTTCTGACTGTACCTCAGTGATCTTTGTCTATCGTGAGCCATAGTGACCTCACAGTTGCCATGTCCCTCAGCCCCACTCTTCAGTGCTTTTGGATCACAGCTCTCTGATGTCATACTTCACTTGCTAGTGTCTGGTTTCTCACGATGACACAGTGTCATCCACACCAGCCTTGCTGCATCTCATCACTTGTCACTGCAGCTCTGGGCTCCAGTTCACATGCTGGCTTGGATGACACACCACACAAGTCCTCTCCCCACAGCTAACCCATATCTGACCTCATCTGACTCCATCTTTCCAGCCACCACCAAGGCAAAGACCTTATGGCCTAGTCTGTCAATCACCAGGAAGGGTCCCCTGCTGATTAGTGTGGGTCTAAACAAATGTCGAAAATGAGTAACTTCATATGGCTGAAGCGAAGTTCATAAAAGGCCCCTGCTTACAGGTTCCTGTCTCCTTTCCTTCTCCACGTGCCTCACCCCACTCTATTCCACAGCTAAGGTTGACGATATCAAACTACAAATGAAATGACAATCAAGGCTTAGTGTTCCTGACACCACAGTGCAACAAGCTGGCAAAGCCCCGTGCACACTAAAGCAGGAAGCTCTGAGCTGATGGAACCAGCATGGCCAGTTCCACTCACCCTGGCTTGAGCCTGCTGCTCACACTCACGCTCACACTCATGCTCACACTCACACTCACACACTCACACTCAAGTTCACACTCAAGTTCACACTCAAGTTCACACTCACGCTCACACTCACATGCTCACACTCACATGCTCACGCTCACACTCACACTCACACTCACATTCACACTCACACTCCACTCCAGTGCCCCTAGAAACCCTGCTGCTTTTCTACCCCAATGCAGCTTACCACACTCCTTGGGGCTTCCCAAGCTCTCAGTTTGGCTCTGCCTCCTCTGTGAGCATTTACCTGCCTGATTGCTCCAGGAGAGGGACAGAGTGAGACCCTGTGCTCATGATCACTAAGCATCTGTCTCAGTTCCACACAATGGTCCTCTAGGCAAGACTTTCTCTGTCCCCAGAAGGAACATCACTGTGATCCTCGATGACAGCAGAGGCTGCTAAATATCCAACCTTGAGCAAATGGCTGAAATAAGCACCTTATCCAGGCAAAGGCAAAGTAGCCTTCCAACTCAGCAACTGCGAGAAGGCATCTCTGAGGGAAGTAAGGAGGATGTCATAGCAAAATTAAGTCAGAGGAGGAATCGTAAGAGAGCGCCGCCATAATCATTGTCCTTGGGGGACAGTGTGCTTTCAATCAGAGAGTGGCTTCCATGGCTTGGGGGCCACGATTTCTAATTGCAACCTTTGATCAGCTCCAGAAACTGATTTACTAGGTCACTATATTAATTTTTTTTTTAATGGAAGGCAACAGACCCTAATAGAAACTATCAGGCTGCATTTCCTACAACAGGACAAATGCTGAGTTTTACCTACATGTTCATCAGTTAGCAGTGTAATTAGCATTTTATATTGTAACTGCTGTCACCAAAAGTCTATAAGATTTTAGTGAGGGGGGATTCTATTTTGGGCATGGGCTAAGTCCACTCATTCCTGGAGTCTGCACTAAAATCAAACAGAGGATGGGGGTGGGATGGTCTAATTAGAGGGAGGGACCACACCACAGCAGGTTGTAAGTGACTGAACTGGTAAGACCCGAATCAGAAGGCAACTGTGTCCCAGCGTTTTCTCTGCAGCCTCTTGCACAAGCACTGACATACTTCCCTTCATTACCAGAGCACTGGGCACACAGCATTGCTCCATAGCTACTCATCCTACAATCCCCCAGGAGCATCTCCATTTCTTCTCTAACCCTCAATGTGTAGAGGGACAGCTGTCTAGAGTCAGTTGCTCCACATGCAGCTCTTGAGGCCTGGGGTAAGATTTGGTCCACTGCAGCAACACACTCATGACAGAGCCTGTTAACGGTTCTGGGTAACAATACACTAAAGGGCATCAGAGGACAATGAAGGTCTAGTTTTCAGTCTCATGTGATTGATGCTCAAACCCTTCGTAGGAAGAAACTGATTGCAGTTCATTAAAAAGAAAAAGTGATTCTAAGGAGAAAGGAATTTTAAAAAGATCCAAGTGGGTGTTTCCAGGGAACAAACAGCTTGGAATGTTGTGTGCTTCATGGCCTAAAGGACAGGTTGACTCAAAGAACTTGTCATGTCCTTTTATAGACTAAAAGTCTCTTGGCAAGTTATGTAGGATAATCGAGCCTGGACCTACTTTGGGGGCTCAATCTGGCTCTTGGGAAGCATAGAGGAGGCTTTTTCTAGCTTGGACATCTTGAGAACAACCAACACATTTACTCCAAAGCTGCTGAGCTATATTTGAAGTCCAACCACACTGCTAACTGGAGCAGGCTGGATGCCCAGAGGGCTAGATTTGGAGAATCAGTAACCAGTCAAATCATCCAGGTTATGAAGTTGCTGCCTTGGAAGAAGACCAAAGTGTGGATACTTTATTCCTTCTAAGAAGGGGGAACAAAATACCCATGGAAGGAATTGCAGAGACAAACTATGGAGCAGAGACTGAAGGAAGGACAATCTAGAAACTGCCCCACCTGGGAATCCTTTCCATATTCAATCATCAAACCCAGACACTATTGTGGATGTCAGCAAGTGCTACCTGACAGGAGCCTGATATAAGCTGTCTCCTGAGAGGCTCTGACAGTGTCTGACTAATACAGAAGTAGAGACTTGTAACCATCCATTGGACTGAGTACAGGGTCCCCAATGAAGGAGCTAGAGAAAGGACCCAAGGAGCTGAAGTTTACAGCCTCTTTTGACGAACAACAATTTGAACTAACTAGTACCCTCAGAGCTCCCAGGGTCTAAACCATCAACCAAAGAGCACCCAAGGTGGGACTCATGGCTCCAGCTGCATATGTATAGCAGGATGGCCTACTCAGTCATCAATGGGAGGAGAGGCCCTTGGTCCTGTGAAGATTTATGCCCCAGTGTAGGGGAATGACAGGGCCAGGAAGCGGGAGAGAGTGGGCTGGTGAGCAGGGGGAGGGAGGAGGAATAGAGTTTATTTTTTGTTTTTGTTTTTGATATTTTTTCAGAGGGGTAACCAGGAGAGGAGATATCATTTGAAATGTAAAGAAAGATATAATAAATAAATAAATAAATACCCTGAAAAATAAAACAACAACAACAACAAAAACAAAAAACAAAAAATACCATCCATAGTCAGCCTCATCTTCATTCTAACACCACAGTAACTTCATACACAGCCAGCCTCTTCATTCTAACATCACTTTAACTTCATATCACCTATCTTACTTTTCTAGGAAATCAACCATGTGCTGAACTAAAACATATATCCACAAACTACAGCAGAACCACCAGCACCCAGGGCCCACTTATCTCATTAGCCATCAGCATTTCAGTCTGAAAACTGGGCAGGAATAGAGAGGCTGAACACAGAGGAATATGGGAACAGGACTCCACAAGTCTGGTGGAAGCAGAAGGTCTGGAGTCAGAGGTTGCTGGGATGGGACCCCACGGGCCTCAACAACACTGAAGACATTTCCTTGCCTCTCCAAACTTCAACTGTCTCACTTAAAGACTGAGAGTAAAAAAGCCATGTTGCATGGTTAAATGAGGATACATCTGCATGATATTGGGCAACAAGCAGATGTCCGTAAATAGTGATTATACCATGATGTCCTGTCCCCTTAGAGAGACGTGTACATTGGAGCTATCCTGTGGCTGCCTCAGAAGTTTCTCCAGGGCCACTGATGGTCAAGCCCCCCCAAATACTGTCATTTTGCATATGTCCCCACTCTTCCCAAATTCCTTCTTGCCATAAGTGGTGAACTAACCTCCCTGCTAACCAATGAGAGATACTTCCTCTCCCAACAGCAAACTGTCATTGGATTCCTTTGACTTTTTACATACCTCAAAGTGACACGTTTCTCTCCATCCACCCACATCTTAGTTCATTAAGCACCTAGATAACATGGCTCTTACCTGCTTACCCTGCCCACTGTGGCTCAACCTCTACTTGCTATTGTTCGTCAAAGTACAGACAAAGTACAAACGGTGTCCCTTCCCTACTTTCAATTTACCATGGATCATCTGTCCTACCCCTGCAAGAGAAATCAACATCTTTTAATGTGGTTCCTGGAGCCTATGGTGCGTCAACTCTCTCTCAGGGTCATCTGCCACTGTGGCCCTTCCATGTGCCCCTGTCACACATAGTGACTCAGAGTTTAACCCCGAGAGTCACACCTGTCCTTGTAAATCACACCTGTCTCTTTCACACAGACTGATCTGTCTCTTTTTGGAATCCTGTTTTTATCCTGCTCCATGCTAACTCATTTTCAATTGTTTGGCTTCTTTTCATGTATCATTATATATAGTAAGCCTTCCAATTTGAATCCTGAATCAGATGTCCCTTCTGATACATTCCAAATGATGGTTTGTTTATTCATCTCTTCCAATAGCCTGCAGCCCCTTGAAGAGAAAACCCCAAGGGCCTTAAACATCAATCAGTCCAAAGTAAGCACTCCAACATCTGTTGGGTGGTTGAATGGATGGAGAAATGAGCCTGTCCCAAGGAGAAATCTCTGGTTAAGAGTGGCTGCCCAATGACTAAGACAACCCCAAGTATGATCAATTACCAGGAGTACATCAAAAATAGGCAGGACATACCTAGGATAGCCACCACCTCGTCATCCTGGATCACCTCCAGGGAGCCTGAGACCACGAAGCAGAGGCTGTCCACACTCTCCCCAGCATGATAGATGAGGTCCCCAGGGGCGCAGTGCACTGTCTGGAACTCCATGGCCAAGGCCCGCAGGCAGCCATCACTGGCAAGTCGGAAGGCGGGGTGTTCTTTGAACACTTTGCGGTTCAGGTGCACGCAAATGTCAGCTCTCATGTCCTTGGGGCAGATCTGTAGGACCTGGCCAGAGAAGGAAGAGACAGTGTAAGGTCCACTCCACAGTCTCCTTCCCTCATCACCCCAGGCACAGGCCAGCACCCACAAGGCCAGACGGCACCCTTGTGCTTCAGTGCCCTGGGGAAGCCAGGTAGTGTCTGGATTCTAGAACATTCTGCTGAATGCTCAGGACACAGATCTGAAAGTCAGGGCTAGCAGTGTATCGGTCATGGGAAAGGCCTCTGAGGTGATCCCATTTCAGCTGACAGCTTTAGAATGTGTCAGAGTGAACCTTGTAGAAGTAGAACATTCCAGAAGGATCTGTGGTATTAGTCCACCCAGGTTAGGGGAGGCCTATGAGACGTCATATAGAGAAAACACCAAGCATGTGAGAGGCTTCCAAGTCACAGAGTGTGACCAGGGACACAGATCAGGGAGTCGATGTGAGCTGAGAACCCAGAGTGGAATTAGAGGCTTTGACCCTGGGTGTCAACACAAGAGTCAAAGGGAAGGGTGAGGGGTGCTTGGCCTGGGCTGGTTGAGTGCAGCCAGCAAGGAGTGGCCATGTTCAGATTAATTCTACAAACAAGCAAATCAACGGCCACATATATGGCCATACACACACATATATATGGGGTACACCATGATATTTTGATATGCATACAATAATTAACATACATGAACAAAGTAATCAAGTCTATCTATCCCTTTTATTTGTCAATTCTTTATGCTGAGAACATTCGAAACATTCTCGTCTGATCATTTGGAAATACAGTTATTTGGTTAATGGGTACAAAAACTACAGCTGGGAGAAACTGCCTGGCATTCTATAACATAATGGGGTCACATTAGACTAGAGATTGTGTTCTGATTACATAGCTGGCATGACTTGCTGATAAAGTGAATAAGGGGTGGTATTTAAAGAGATGCATTTACATGAGATCTGCCAAAGACAAGCCAGTGAAAATTCAAGTATAGATGGGAGAGGTGCTCCTGAGACCCACTGTTAGCCAAGGAGCTACTGGCACTTGATGGCTGCTGCTCTGCAAGGAGACTTCCTCTTCTTTGGGGATGTGGCAATTGGTAGGTAACCCATGCCCGAGTGAATGGTTTCACCACCCATTTACACAAGGTCATTAACTAGTTAGATTTAGTGGGATGATGGAGGAGGAAGAGGAGGAGGAGATGACAATGACAACAGACATGAAGTTGATAGAGACAGGTTGGTGGGTCCCTGAAACAGTTAGAGGGAGGTAGCTGGGCATACAAGATAAGAAACATTATACACCTATGTTAGTTTTCAAAGAATAAATACACTTTACAAAAATGAGATATACTGCCGGACAGTGGTGGTGCATGTCTTTAATCCCAGCACTTGGGAGGCAGAGGCAGGCAGATTTCAGAGTTCGAGTCCAGCCTGGTCTACAGAGTGAGTTCCAGGACAGCCGGGGCTACACAGAAAAACCTTGTCTCAAAAAACCAAGAGGAGAGAGAAAGAGAGAGAGAGAGAGAGAGAGAGAGAGAGAGAGAGAGAGAGAGAGAGAGAGAGAGAGAGAGTCATTTTCCCTAGTGCTTGCTATCTGATACAAGTAGCTCAGCAAGTCATTCATCCAGTTAATATCCATTTGACAAGCATCCACAGAGTACCAGGTACCATCCTAGGCTCTACTGATGTGGCAGTTAAAGAATAATTAGATAAAAATATCTGCCCTCATGGAATGCACCATCTAGTAGGAAGAGGCGAGTGATAAGCAAAATAAATAAAATGCGGTAGCAATTGCCGAGGACAGCAAGGGAGACGGAAAGCACAGGGAACAAGGGGCTGTAGCTTTACATCGAAAGCTTGGTGTGCGTTTGCTAACTTGGTCCTCACAGGAACTCTAGGATGTGCTTTTAATTATATCAGCTCAGATGAGGAAGCTGAAACGCAGGGAAGTCCAACGTTCCCCAGCCAGGAAACAGTATATTTTGGCTTCCACAGTAGGTAGCTTGGCATCAAAGCCCAGCTATAGACTAACCAATCCCAATGCCAGGCGGCTCTGCAAAGCCAATGGGCTTCCATTTGACTTGCAGCATCCCCACCCCATCCATGGTACTTGAGGAGGAAACCCGGAGCTTTGAACATGCCAGACAACCATTCTACTGTCTGGGCTGTGCCCCAAGCCTCGATATGTACCATCTAAAACCCAAACTAGGAACTGCAGGCCATGCAGATCTCATTTTTCTAAACATTTGAAAAATTTCCCGGCTTTTCAGAGCAAGAAATATTTCTGTGGACTGTCTGCAAGAAACTGTCACATGGCTTTCTAAAGCAAGCATTAAGGATATAACAGGACCCTTAGTGGTCTTTCTGAGAGAATTCGGGAACATTTTTAAAATAACGTTTCCTATTCTATTTTGTGAATTGAGTAGGGACCATGAAATCAAACACGAGCATTCAGTGGCTCCTTCTTGTGGTGCTGGGAACTTACCAGGCCCCATTCCCATCTTAGCACTAGCCACTGCCTCTGCAGCTGGGCCTTCTCCACCAGTCTCCCCACTCCAGTCTTGCCCTGGAAGGTTTCAGTCCTAGCTTCAGTGTCCATGTGGAGGTGGAATGGGGGAGAGTGCAGGGGGGGAGGTCACATGACTGAAAGCCCAGCTACTCCTTCCCCGAGTGATTGAACTACTCTGTGCTGTATTTCCCCTGTAAAGGACAGACTACAAACTCTCACTGCTGAGGGATCTTACACCTGTCTGAGATACATCCCTATCTCTGGTGCTTCTGCGTTCCTGCTCTGGGTTGTGGAATGGCCAAAAAAGTGAGTGTGCTTCTGAGAGAATGGTTGGAGGAATATGTGTTAATTTTCAAAGAAAATCTCTTGGCACAAAGCCTTGGCCAAGAGGTCACGGCAAACAAGACTGCTTCAAACGTGGTAATCTGAGAGACTTCTCCATGTGGATTGTAAGGGAGCCAGGACACACATGTCAGGTCCGTGTGGATTTCAAGGGGGTGGGGACACCCATATCATGTCCAAGCAGTGCTTAATAGCAGAAGCAAGTTAATTCTCCAGGTGAGTTCACATTTAAATATTTGCTTCCCCACATTAGGCTCCTGAAGAAAGGTTAGGCCATGAGGTAACATTTTCAGGACACTGATTCCAGCTCCCAGGGAGAAGGTAGAGTGGTGCAGAGAGTATCTAAAGAGGTGATGATGGCAGGCAGACTCTGGACTGTGCTGCTTCTCCGTGGTCGCTCCTGTCTGCAAGCTCTACACTGGGGTAGGCAGAATGGTAGCATGTCCTCTCTCTGAGGCAGGGGTTCAGCCATGGGTCCCATAGCCTTCCAGGGCTGCCCTCTCAATTGCCAGGCTTTGAGAGGCTACTCTTGAGAGTCGTGGCTGTAGAGAAGCCTCTCTGGGCTGTACTTCACTGGGCTGTGCATCGCAGGGCTGTGCATCGCACGGCTGTGCATCACAGGGCCGTGCATCACAGGGCTGTGCTTCAGTGGGTCGTGCCTCACTTTGATGTGCAGCACAGGGTCAAGGCTGAGGCTCTGTACTCCGTGCTGCTCTCAGTGCACTCCACATGTGGGAACTTGAACAGTGCTTGACTCCTGGGGCCAAGTCTTCCATTTTGTGTGTGGAATTTTGTGAGGTTTCTCATCATGCTTGTGTCCATGAGGCCTGGTACTTGTGGGTCCTTATTTAATGCCACCACAGAGCTTCCATGGCCCAGAAGGTCATAGCTAATCCAAAGACCACAGAGGCCATGGGGTCTTAAACATCACCTTACTTCAATATGTTCCAAATGTGGGAACTGAGGCAAGAGACACACATGATGTGCTCAAAGTCACTGTCGAGTTCCTGAGGGAAGAGGGGAGCAGGGGCTCCAGTGTTGCTTCTCTCCCCAGCAGCCACTGCCTCCTTCCCCGGGCCGGGCTCTGCCATGAGATGCCACAGTTGGGTCTCTGGACCAGGAACTGAGGTAGATTCCAAAGCCCTCCAGGGAGGTAAATAAACAGAGGCTAGGACAGGAATGCAAGCTGACTATGCAGTGTCCCAGGCAGTTCCCTGCCTGCCCAGCCCTGCAGGGATGAGGATAGGGAAGGGCATTTCCCAGACAGCAGGATCTACAGTCATTGCAGTGCCTGGGAAAAAGAGCTTCAGGACAAAGATCAACGTTCTTTCTGCTCCATCGACTGCCAGGCACCCACAGTGCCAGCAGGCATTGCCGCCAGTGCAGGGCAGGGAGAGCAGCATAGTTGGGAGCCAAGCAGTGGCAATCCCTGCCCTGACTATGCAGGAAGTGTGAGCCTCCTCCTTCCTCCATCTAACGTATGCGTTACTTCTAAAAGAGGCAGAGCCTGCAAGATGGCTCAGTGGTGTTAGAGCCATACCACCAAGCTTGGGACCTGAATTTCATCCATGGAATTCACATGATAGGGAAGAACAGATTCCAACAAGACATACCATGACATAGTACTCACACACACACACACACACACATACACATGCATGTACATATGCATGCATACACATGCATGAGCACACACACATGCATGCACACATATACATGT
>NW_022196891.1:89605890-89613842 GCF_008632895.1 Mastomys coucha | reverse complement strand
CATGCATGTACATATGCATGCATACACATGCATGAGCACACACACATGCATGCACACATATACATGTGCAGGCACAGATACACACACTTTCAGCCATGCATGCATATACACACATAAATACACACACATCTGCACATGTGTATGAATGTACATGTACATATAGAGATGCACACACCATATGCATCCACTTTCACACATGCATGCACACACATATGTACACACACAGATGCACACACTTTCACACATGCATGCACAGACACTTGATGTGCACACTTGTACACACATATGCATTCACACAAATCCACACACATACATACACACATCCAGACACACGAATGCACCCATATCTACATACATGCATGTATATACATGTACGCACACAGATGCACATACCACATGCATACACTTTCACACATGCATGTGCACACACTTGATGTACACACAGATATACACACTTGCATATATTCACATGCATGCACACACATTCATACACATACATACACACACATGAATGCACACATATCAACACACACGCACGCATACACATGTACACACAGAGATACACATACCACATGCATACACTTTCACACATATATGTACATATGCACACACATGTACACACAGAGATGCACACACACACACTCATGCATATACACATGCATACACATGTACACAGTGAAATATAGTTAAAAAAAATTAAAGGAGGGAAGAGGATAGGAAAAGAATAGGCTTCGGAACTAGATGAAACCCAGGTTTAGATCCCAGTGTTACCCTAAATCTGGGGGAGAGAAAGGAGCCAGGGCTCTGGCCCTCCTCCTCGTTCACCAGAGCTTCCAAACACCCCTCCCCAGGGGGAAGTGAAGGCCACACAGGTACAGTGGGTAAGAGTCATGCAACTAAAATTGGTTCTTCCTGCTTTTTCCCAATAAGCTTTTACCATGTAGCCCAGGCTGGCCTCTCAGACTCACAGACGGCTTGCTTCCACCTCCCGTCTGAGATTATGGCTCTGCTCTACCACACCTGGATAATGTTTGTTGTCAGTGCACATTCAAGGAGTGGAAGTTGGTGCTGGAGTGGTTTTATCATGACTCACAGACAGACATACCCAAAGCAACTGGCCTTTAAAGTACAGTATGGGCAGAACTGAACTTCAGCCCTGCCAGCACTCAGGTGTCTGTCCAGACAGAGGAAGAGAGAGAGGAATGCTGGTGGCTGATCTCACAACCAGATCAATCTGGATTTCAGTGTGTCCGCATGGACTTTTGCCACAGTGCCACCATTTTCCTACTTCTACAGTGAATGGAGCCATACTCCTCCGGTGGAGAGGGGGATGGGGTTTGGCAATGAGGGAAGTGGGGTCAGAGAGACTGGGAACAGAGACCCTGAGCTGAGGGTGAGGTTTTGATCCCAGGAGACACACAAGGCAGGGGCTGGGGATGTGTCTCCGAGTCTGTCTAGCATGCAGAAGGGGCGTGGTGGTGCGGACCTGTAACCCCAGAACAAGGGAGGTACAGGAAAACCAGAGTCCATGATCAGCTACATAGTGACTCCCAGGCTAACCTGGGCTACATGACCTGTCTTAGAGGGAGTTGGGGGGGGGCACAAAGACAACCCATAAGTGAGTCCTCTGTGTCTTTTCTCTGCTCCTTCTATGGTTTTGCTGACATGAATCTGGAGTAACACACCTGTTAGAGAACAACAGTACTCAGGAGGGTCTGCTGCTCTCTGCATTACACACTGAGCAACAGTCGCCAACTGGTGACAAAGGCACAGAGTTGTGCCACTATTGCCTGGACCTGTCTGATGCACAGTCTTGCCGGGGTAATTACTGAGCCTGTCCATCACCCCCCACTTCCCCCCAGTGCTCGTGCCCCAGGGATGGTGGTCAGGAGTCTAGTTTTAATGACACCACCATGGGATTCTTATCAGAACCAAGAGGAGGAAGGGATTGAGCAGTGGCCTTGGGAGATACTATACATTTACAAAAATGTAAAACTCACTAAAAGGAGAAGACCAAATATAACTAAGATAAGTCATATTTAATGCAGTATTTCTTTAAGAAAGTCAAGGTTCTTTTAAAAAAAGCCATGCTGAACAAAAAGTATCAATGTTTTGAAAAGAGGCAAGGTGGGCAAGCAGGGAGTCCTCTGGGAACCTGGGGCAGAAGGAAACAGTCTCCTGTTCATGGTCTTCATCTCATCGCTGCCCAAGACAGCAGAACATCTGTTCCCCTCACTTCAGGAAACATATTGTACCTTTGATTTCTTAAATGATGGCTCTTAATTTTTGGTCCTTCGATAAAGACAACAGAGAGGCCATCCGAACTCCTGGAAGAAGGACCTGAGAATGCCAGATGCCCCTGGAGAGTTCTCAGCCCAGCCCACTGGGGAAAGCTAGGGGACAGGTGGTATGGTGGAGTCTCCCTTTCTTACCTTCTCTGTGTCGATGCCTCGGGACATAGACCAGGTGGACACAATGTAGTCCATGACCCGTTCGCTCAGCCCTTTGGGCACCTGGTAGAGCTTCAGGAAATCTCGGACACTGTTGAGCATCTCATGATACCTGTTGGTGTTGGCGTACATCTGCTGGAAAATGGTTGTCACGTTCCCAAAGATGGTGGCATACAGAAGAGCTGGAGACGAGAGAAGAATGACGTGTGAGTGCTCCATCAGCCAAACTCCAGAGTGTGCAGCTCCCTCTGAGAAGGCCCACAGCTGGAGCTGTGCTCCCCGATAGAGTGTCCAGACCTCAGGAGAGCCTCACATCTCAAAGTGTCCAGACCTCAGGAGAGCCTCACATCTCAAAGTGTCCAGACCTCAGGAGAGCCTCACATCTCAAGCTGAACAGTTTGCAACAGGAGACAACTAGGACCAGTGGAGTGTTAGCCCAGAGTCCAGGATGAGACCTGGTGCAGCTGCCACCTCAGACACATGTAGCAAGAAAGAAGCCATTTTAAACTTGTCACGGAAAATCTGAGCCTGAGGCTGCCAGCCAAGTGTGTTCATGTTGTGGACATCACATCAGAGTCATGCATCCATCAGGTTTAGAACATTTTCATTTCTCAAAAGAGGACTCTCATATCCATCATCAGACCCTCTTCATTCCCTCCCAGTGTCCCCACCACACAACCACCTTCCTGTCTCTGCAAACTCGTACACTATAGGCATTTATATAGATCACACAATATGTCTTCCGTGACAGCTCCCCTCACACTATACAAGTTTTCCTTGCTAAATAGTACTCCATCATGTGGATAGTCCATAGTCATTTGCCTCTGTATCAGTTAATGGGTATTTCTGGTTGTATCTTTCTTTTTTACTTCAGCTGCTATGCTTATAAAGTACTGTGAGCATCTATGGGTAGGTATTTGAGTGAACATGCATTTTATTCTTTGAGGTATGTACCTGGGACTAGCATTGCTTTCATCTGTGACCGTGTTTAACATGCTGACAACCCCTCTAGCTGTTTTCCTAAGAGGCTGCTCCTCTTTGGAAACCATCAAGAGATGGTTTGGCAGTTGAGAGAGCACACAGCTCTTGCAGAGGGTCAGAGTTCCATTCCCAGCACCTTTGTAGGATGGCTCGCAACATCCTAAAACGCCAGATCCAGGGCATCTGATGCCCCATTCTGTTCTCCACAGGTACCTGCACATGTGCACACACCCCACCCCCCGTGTATATGCATAAATAAAAAGATAAAAATAGCTAAGGGTAGTACATGCCTTTAATCCCAGCACTTGGGAGGCAGGTGGTGGATCTCTAGGAGTTCAAAGACAATCTGGTTTACATAGCAAGTTCCAGGTCAGTCAGGGCTTCATAGTGAGACCTTGTCTCAACATAATAATAGTAATGTTTAAAGTAGCTACATGTTTTTACATTTCTACAGTACATGAGGGTTCCAGTACATGAGGGTTCTGGTATGCGTCTATACCATAAATGCTGCTCCTTTACCAAGCTCTATTATAACCCGACTTTCATGTCACCGTCTGTGACCATGAATTTTAACTGTCAACTTGACCCAACCTAGAATCTTTTGGAAGAGGTCTCAGTGGAAGACTGTCTGCATCAGGGTGGTCTATGTCTATATGAGGTTATCTTAATTAAATTAACTATGTGTGAAGTCCAGTGAGGGTAGGTACCACTATGTAGTGAGAATTCTGAAATTTTGGTTTCTTAAAAAAAAAAAAACAAAAGAAAGAAAGAAATATTTTAAGAATATGTTTTCAGTTTAACCCCATGTGTGGGGACATGGGTCTGCCTCGCAGCCACTGCCTGTGATTTGCCTTGTGCTCTAGCAGAGGCATGCTTTTGCTAGCTGCAGATAATTTCTATGGTTGTGTGAAGTTTGGAATTCTGGGATCTTTTCAGAGCCCCAATGGGTGGGTGGTTATCGGTTGCATAGGGGAATTGGTTGAGATTTGTTAGTAGTTGTGCTCAAAGAAGAAACACGAAGGAAGAAATTAGATTTAATGGTCTCTTATCTCTTTCTCTTCCCTTTATCTTCCTTTCTGTCTTATCGAGTGATAGGGTTACCGCCTAGCTAGGTGGATAAAGGGTGGGAAAAAGAACCCACAAAGTAGCAAAGTCCAGCTGTTGCACAGGCAGGGGATCCTAACCTGTAGAAGAGCAGAGAATTAACATTAGCACAAGCTAGTGAGCACGCTTGCATGCCTTCGTTTCTCCCTGCTCTTGACTGTGGGTATTACACAGCTATGTGCTTAAAGCTCCTACCTTGACTTCCCTCAGTGATGGGCTGCAGTCTGGAACTGTGAGCTGAAAATGAACTCATTTCTGTTCTAAGTTGCCTTTGTCAAGTATTTTGTCACAGCAACAGAAATAAAGCCACACCATCACCCTACTGAGCGTGAACTGAGATCTCAATGTGGATTTTACTTATTTCTCCACAAAGGCTAATAGCATTGAGCATTCTCCCCAAGTGCTTGGTGGCCACTTAGGACCTTCTCTAGACAAATGACCATTCAAGTATTTCTCCAGTTTTTATTTGTATTATTTTGTCTTTTTGGTCAAGTTGCAAGAATCCTTTTTATACACCGAATGCAGGTTCTTTAGTAGACATGTGTTCTGCAAAGACTTTCCTTCCTTAACCTTTTTCTTTCCTTTTTGCCACATGAGTGGGTACAGAGGTCTAACATCTTCAGCATTTTACACATGTAAAAACCATTCTATTGTGTGTGGGGGTGACACATGCCACGTGCATGTGAAGGTCAAAGATAAATTAGGGGGTCAGTTCTCTCTGTCTACAATGCCCACCCTGGGCTTTGAACTCAGGTCTTTATGCTTGGTAAGAGCCTTTACCTACAGAGCAACCTTGTCAGTGTTGCACACCCTATTTATTTATTTATTTATTTATTTATTTATTTATTTATTTATTTTTAATTTATTTATTTAGAGACAGGCTCTCTCACTGATCCTATAGCTTAGTGATTTGGCTAGACCGGCTAGAGGCCAAGCCCTAGGAAGCCCCCTGTCTCTGCCTCCCAGACACTAAGACTGTAAGATACCACCACACTAGGTGGGTGCCAGGGAGCCTAGCACAGGCCCTCATGTTTATGTGATTAACATTTCACTTGCTCCATTTTCACAGTATCATTTGTAGCAAGAAGGTTTCAGCTTTGACATAGTTAATTCATCTGTTTTTCTTTTGTATTCTTTTTCTTCTTGTTTCTTATATATTCAGCACAATTGGTTTTTTTGCTTATACATTGCTATATACATAAATATTATGTATTCCTTCCCTTAAAAAGGAACGAACACCATATTTGGAGTAGATGTCACAGGGTCACAGGGCACTGTGAAGACAGGGGAGGTGTCCCAGCCATAATTAGCATACTTTCCCCCTACTTGTTACACTTTCTATAGGTGGAAGATGGGTAACTGCCATAGAGAATACGCATCCATTGTTCTGTGTTATATGCATGTAGCCGGTGCTGTGTTCAGATTACAGAACCACTCTATCATTAGAGTGCTCCCTCATGCAATCCCTGTCTAACCACACTCCTTCTCTGGCAGCCACACCCCCTTTTTATTTACTATGACTGTCAGTTTCAAGATGGAGCATCAATGGAATCCAAGTGTGAGACCTGCTGGGTTTGGCATTTCCCTCTACAGATGCCCGGAAGGCACACCCTTCCTGCTGCATGTGGTGATGGCACTTTCCTTTAGCTGGTGGATTCTCTTCCTCTACAGGGATAACACCACAACAGCTCCTTTCAGTTTAAAGCTTAGGAGACAAGCTAAGGAAGGGAAAGCAGGGAGGGAAATGCAAGGAGCCTGTGGTCAGGAAAGGACTAAAGATACAAACCCGCCTCACTGTAAACAAGCCCAGGACAAGTGGGAGCTGGGAAGGTCCCAGGGGGTGATGTTTCTGGGAACAGTATGGCCAATGTTCATGTTCTCTGGATGTGCCTTTACCTTGAAGGCGTGATGCCTCCTCTCACTCTTTTTAGAGGAAGCCAGGGACACATGTGTTAAAGTTTCTTTCTCTCTGCTTGCCTTTTCTGCCTCTTCTGTTTATGTGCTTGCTTGTCTGTTGTTCACATCAGAAACACATGGAGACCCTTAAGTGCCACCCATATTAGAGCAGGGCCCAGAACATGGATTCAGAGTTTTATGTGACTCGGTGGGAGATGTCACCTGGGAGCTCCCTGCTGATCACCTGGTTTTGGTCAGTGTTGGAGCACCCACAACTTTGGATCAAGGTACCTGACCTGTTCTATGGCATTCTGTGTATTATTCTAGTGTCCTGTTTTCTTTCAGAGCTGCTGTCAAAGTGTGGGGACATAAATGTTATTCTATGCCCCCCCACCAGACTGCTTGGGCTTGAAACCTGTGGCCTCTTCTGGAACAATTCTTAAGAGCTCAGAGGAAAAATCTGCTCATCTGCTAAGGTGCACTTTTAGGATACACCCTCTTTATTCTTCCCCCTCCTCTTCTCCCTTCCCCTCCCCCCTCCTCCTCCTCACCACCTCATCCTTTCTACCTCCCCTGCCCCATCTCTCCCAGCCTTGGCTACCCTATTAGCCCAGGATCCCCACACCATAAGGAAGCAGCCATTAAAATTATAGCTGTATATTTTTCTTCATTTCTCTTTTTCCCGGAAAAAGATTCCTGTTACACAATTTTCTCATATAATGAAATCTCTACCCATCTCATCTGGAGGAAAACACTTCTGAGTACAGAAGGGCTGTCGAGTATGAACAGAAGCGAGGATGGGAGGGAGTGCGGCCTGGGAGCCACAGTCTGTCCTTAGCTAACACACTTGTTCCACAGAACAGCAATTCTTCTGTACTAGCGACTTTTCTCTCACTGATACAGCACCATGACCGAGATAGCTTACAGAAGAATGGGTTTATTTGGGCCAAGGCTTCCAGAGAGAAGAAAGCTATGATGGGAGGCACAGCAGCAGGCAGGATGGGTGGCCGGAGCAGCCACTGAAGGCTTATGTCGTGACCCACAAGCATGAGAAGCAGAGATAGCTTTGACCTCTCAGAACCTACCTCCAGGGACATTCTTCCTGTAACCAGGCCACACCTCCTGAATGAATCTCCAGAACAGTGCCACCAACTGGCGACCCAGGGTTCCATGTCTGAGTCTACACCTGTAGTTACCATCAGACTTTAATTCTGTAACGTGATGCTATGTTTTCTGTCTTTACTGTTTGTCATAGGGTTTTACTGCTGTGAACAGACACCATGACCAAGACAACTCTTATAAGGACAACACTTAATTGGGGCTGGCTTACAGGTTCAGAGGTTCAGTCCACTATCATCAAGGTGGAGAACAATGGCAGTATCTAGGCAGGCATGGTGCAGGAGGAGCTGAGAGGTCTACATCTTCATCTGAAGGCAGCTAGGAGAAGACTGGCTTCCAGGTAACTAGGGTGAGGGTCTTAAGCCCACGCCCACAGTGACACACTTACTCCAACAAGGCCAC
>NW_022196891.1:89599269-89605256 GCF_008632895.1 Mastomys coucha | reverse complement strand
ATACTTAGCAGCAGGATTGTCAGAGTCTAAGGACCTGGCAACAATCCCTCAGAAACTTAATCATCCAACATTTTAATTCAGGAAACCAGCACTGAATATTCAGGTATGTTGTATCCAGTCCTGGTTGGAAACATTACAGAAGACATCCTGGGCTCTGAGGTAAAGCCAGACCTTTTTAGAGCCTCCTGGGATTTACATGTAAAATGCTTTCCATAGACTCATGTGTTTGAACACTTCTATTTGGGAAGGTTGTGGAGCTGAAAGAAGCCAGAGCCTTGCTGGAGATCCCCACCACAACAGACTGTAGCCTGTTAAACTATGAGCCAGAGTAAATGCCTCCTCCCTGAAGTGGCTTCTTACCAAGTGTTTTGTCAGAAAGGGAACTGGTGCAATTGTACTGTTTATGATGGTAACACAACAGGGTGAGCGCCAGTGTGACGCTGGTTGACTTGCTCCACAGTCAACCTTAGCATTCTTTTCAACATCACCCAATGTTTATAGCTGCACCCCAGTTGCTCTCTGCTCCCTGGGTCTTGTCTATGGTCTATCTCCCTTCCAGTAATGCTAGTCTGAACTTTTCTTCACATATGGTTCTGATTTGCAGGAATTACAGTCAAGTCATTTCAGAGACTTCTTCCTCTGCAGTCAGTAGTTGCTTAATAAATGCTGTAGATAAACGACTGAAGGGCTGTCCCTAAGAGGTTAGTTTGTGTGTGTTCACACGGACCAGCAAGACCATATTACCTTGGTCTATAGGAGGAATGCAGGTTCTTTGGCTTCCACCCCAGTGCTACTGAGTCTCTGGATTGAGGCTCGGGATGGTGCTTCCATAGACTCCTCAGGCGGCTTTGAGCATGTTAAGTTTGAGAAGCTCTGCTTGTGCATGTGAGCCTGCTGTTTCACTAGTGGACCGAGTGCAATGCCCTATGCCAATGATCAATTGGCACAGAGAGGATACTGGACCACAGTCTGGGTACAGAAGGCCTCAGTTAACATCACTCCACAGAATGAGATCACACAGCCCAGGGTAGAGACAGAACCCCACCGCAGGCAACACCCCCATGAGCCTGACACCAGGTGAACTTGACTATACTCACTCTGGATTTCCTGCCAGGTCTGGCCTCATGCAAGTGGAGATTTGCCCAGACACTGCTCAGGTCAGAAAGTGGCTCTCAAGATGGAGACTATAAAATACACCTATTTCCCTATTTATAGCAAGAAACTCCTGAAAACTCATTTAGTACCACGCTAAATATAGCACAAATGCCTAAATTACCTCAGACTCTAAACACTAGGGAATGTCATTTAGCAAGCACAGTTCTTACCAAGAGATAGAAGGTCATTTCCAGCCACTTCTAGTCTACTGAATGAAATAACAGTGCTCACAGCATTATAACCCAATAACAATACACTGTACCACTTTGCTGACCAGCATTTTAATAGCCCTGCAGATAAAAGGAATAATTTCCACAGGCAAATACTCCTGTGAAGGAACCCAGATGGTCAGACACTGGTGTGTTGTAAGGGTCTCCCAGTGACTCACTTCTTTGGCTTGGCTTGTACTTGCTGAGTCACGGGTGGACCCCTAGTCACAGGGCACATGTTGACCCTAGTCACAGGGCACATGTTGAAAGGTAGCTTGCTGCCCAGAAGGTTTACCCGCCCATGTCCTTTCTCATTCTGTGATGGGAGCTGAGGTTGTTCCCATGCCAATCAAACAAAGCTGCTCAGAAGAACACATACTTCTTAAGCTGTTTAAATGTGCAGGACCTCAGGCCTACTTTCTAATGGCAGCCATACCTAAAGCTCTGAAAAACCTGGACTTGCCCTCCCACATCTCAAAACAAAGATAAAGTGGAAGACTTCTCGGAAGACACTGTTCTCCCCCTGACCACCTGAATCTGGACATCACAATGATTGTGGGATGGCAGTTAGAAAAATGCCTCTCCCACTCAGAGCGTGAGGGAGAGATTGAATCATATTGACAACTGATGGCTCTGTTCTTGGTCCTGCAAGCACGTTGTGATTTCCTGCATCGACCAGCATTGATCAGGTTTCAAAGTGGCATTTATTTGCTACATGACAAAGTGTAGTTCATGGTGCTTCTTGTCACCGTATCACCAAATAATAATCACCCAGAATGAAGATCACTCGGCCTCTGACCTCACATGATGCCAGGTAGCAGATCTCTGTATACTTTCCACACCCTACAGAGTCCTTCTCTCTGCATGAGCCAGTGGTTCTAATTCTGTTGTTGAAACTCCGTGAGGCAGGAGACTGTTCCCTTTGGACAACGGGGGCCACATAGTGATCCAGACAGTACCAGAAGGAATGATACCAGCAGCCACAATAACAGAGTGTTTACATAGCTGTTGCTGTGTGCAAGCCTTTGTTCTGGGCACTTGTATACATGGTGTGTAGTCATGCAAGATTCTATCTTTATTGTATTGATAGTGAGTGGAAAGAGACCAAGTGATTTACCAAAGCCATAGAACCAGCAACAAACAGATGAGGATTCACACCTGAGTAAGCAAGAAACAGATGAGGATTCACATCTGAGTCAGCAAGAAACAATTGAGGATTCATATCTGAGCCAGCAAGAAACAGATCTGAGTCAGCAAGAAACAGAGGATTCATACCTTTGCCAGAAAGAAACAGATGAGGATTCACACCTGAGCCAGCAAGAAACAGAAGATTCACACCTGAGCCAGCAAGAAACAGATGAGAATTCACACCAGAGCTAACAAGAAACAGATGAGAATTCACACCAGAGCTAACAAGAAACAGATGAGTACTCACATCTGAGCCAACAAGAAACAGACCTGAGCCAGCAAGATACAGAGGATTCACACCTGAGCAAGTAGCTTGTAAAATACTCATGCATGGCACCAAACATGCCTCTACCCACTAGACACACATACCACTGGGGGCCAGACACTGTCTGGGTGTTTCATATGCACATATACACTAACACATACATTAGTGTGGTTTGTTTAACGTCCAGTGAGGTGGGGTCTATCGTTAGCCTTATCATCAGAGACGAATAAGCCCATGTTTGTTAGAACAGCAACAGAAAATGGATATAGAACACACAGATAAAATAACGCCATCGCAGTTTTTCAGCCAATTGACAGTCAACAGGAGGGACCTGGGAGCTGTGGGTTTTCTGAGTCCCTGGAGTATGCTGAGCCTCACCTACACTCTCCAGCTGAGCACCGGTCATACTTCCTCAAGCATCGTTTGAGGGAGGTGAACCTAACTGTCCACATGGGAGAGTCAAGGGCTTGGGTACCTGTGGGCCAACCTCTGTTGGAGAGAATCTTGATAAACTACTCACAACAGACTCAAAGGTGAACCACAAACCCTCTTTCAGACAGCATCAGAGAGCAAGATGACTATTCAAGAACAGAAGAGAAAAGAGAAAAGAAAGCCTGTGAGAGCTAGAGATGGGAGGCTGGAGCTCACAGTTCCTACAAGGACAATCCTTCCACTTCTCTTTCAAACCTTGGATTTCAACTCTACTCCAAGAAGATCTGCTGAGCCTCCTGCAGCTGATGGTGTCTTAGTTAAGGTTTCACTGCTGTGAAGAGACACCATGACCATGGCTGCTCTTCAAAAGCAAGGCATTTCACTGGGGCTGGCTTACAGTTCAGAGATTCAGTTCATTATCCTCATGGTGGAAAACGCGGCAACGTGCAGGCAGACATGGTGCTGGAGAGGTAGCTAAGAGTTCCACATTGGATCACAGGAAGAGTGAGACACTGGGCCTGGTTTAAGCATCTGAGACCTCAAAGCCCATCCCCACTTCCTCCAACAAAGCCACACCCACAAAGCCACATCTTGTAATATAAAAGTGTCACTCCCTGTGGGCCTATGGGGGCCACTGTCATTCAAACCACCACAGAGGGGGAGGGTAAAAGTTCTATAAGGATAGACTTGCCGGGCTGAGGCAGTGCTTCTCACAGGCAACATTGACTTCTAGTCTGAGGAAAAAAATGATAGAGCAAAGCATGAAGAGAGGACTCTGGGGGTGAGCCTGACCATAAGCTGTTCCACCGGGGGTGGGACAGATGTGCCCTGGAGTTGCCAGGAGTGAGCACAGTAGGGCTAGAGCTTTAGTCAGTGTGGGGGCGGGGTGGGTACCTTTACCCACAGTGTGTACAATGGCCAGGACACAGCGCCTGACTCAGATTAAATGGCTACATCAGAACACAATAGACTGTCTGGTTTAGGCAAGTGGCATGTATTTCTCAGAGCTCTGGAAGCTTGGGGCCCCAAGATCGGAATGTGGGTTGGTACTCCGATCTCTACACAGCAGAGTGTGGAGTCATTTCTCTGTCTCTTCCCATAAGGGCATCAACCTTTTCACAAGGGTTCTACCTGCCATGGTAGATGGTGACTATAAAAGCGAGACCATCTTCTAACTAATGTTTTAATGCACTTTTAACTCTCCAAGACAGTATGTCCATGTGGACGACTCCTCCCCTGTCAGTCATTCGGGATACTCTGCAACCTTTTGTTAAGCAGGTGGTGGCAGGATGCTAAGAGGTCAACTCTGTGATGACCAGTGATAGCAGGTTACCTCTAGCTCTTCCTTTACTTATCTGTTCGACAAATGGTAATGAGCTGCTCCTTATACCAAGCAGAGATTAACATTCAGTGTCCCATTAAGTCTGGTCCTGAGAGAATAAAGAACGGTGTGCAACCAAGGTGCTGTGAAGGGATGCCTGTCCTGTACTAGAGATGGTGGATGTTGGCAGGACACCCATCCCACTCAGAGAAGTTACTGAAAGGCAAGTGGGCATTTGGATGATGGGGGGAGGGGGCACTGGTTCCGAGCCTGGGAGGCATAGGATGTATGGAGGGAACAATATGAGAACTAAGGGTGGAAAGCTGGTGGGGTGGGTATATAGCCTAAAGCTAGTTATCAGGAGCTGCCCACAATCCTCTGACAGGTTCTGAGGACCCATGGACTTTTCTGGAGACTTATTAGAATACTGAGCATATGGAGGCCAGCTGAAGCAGAAAGCTTTGCACAGGCTCAGTAACTAACAGAGCATGGCTGAGAGGTTACATCGTTTCAAGCTCTTCCTCATCTCTTGGGCACTCACTTGCTGGCAAGATGGCAGACTGAGGTGAGAAGATGGGGCATTATGGACAGACTATACAGAAAGGAGTCCAGGCCCCTGGCCCATTCCCCAGCTGAGTTCTCAGCCTACAACCATGGACCAACTTGTCCCAGAAGATCTGAGAGAGAGAGAGAGAGAGAGAGAGAGAGAGAGAGAGAGAGAGAGAGAGAGAGAGAGAGAGAGAGAGAGAGACAAGGAGGGAGGGAGAGACAGGGAGGGAGGGAGGGAGGGAGGCTCTGTATCCTGGTGTGCTCATTTGGTTTCTGTCAGTCTTGCCTACATCAGATCAACAAGCTAGCCAGGAGCAAGGCTCACAGATGGTGCTCAGGCCAAGTGCACTTGGAGGAGCTGTGACTTACCTGACACCTGTCTGACTACATCTACAGAAGACAAAGGACAACGTAAGGGCAAAATCTCTGGGTTAATTGCCCGAGTGCATGCTGCATGATGCGCACGGTGTGGGGCTCTCCTTTCCTCTGTTCTGAGCACGTCGCTCCGACACAAACTTGTCTGTGGAGACTAATAAAAACTGGAGTTTGCTCTTCATTCATCCTTAAGATCCTTTGTAATTTCAACATTCTATATTTTAACAAAAGTGTTGGTCTGGGGGCAGATACTTGCAAAATTCAGGCTTTGTTTGTGCCTGGGTCTAAAAGTACTGCTGGCAGGTGAGCTGCGAGCTGCTTCCTACCTGAAGCAGTAGGTTATGGATAAGTTCTACACATACCCTCCAAGTTCTTGCCACCCACCCTTGGGCCCATAACTTTACCAGGAGGTTGCTTATGGATGTCACATTACAAAGACAAAAACAACAAGTGTAAAAGATGGGTCCCCTTTCAGCTTGTACACACTAGAGGA
>NW_022196891.1:89590041-89599139 GCF_008632895.1 Mastomys coucha | reverse complement strand
ACAGAAAGTCCAGGCAGAGTCAAGGGCTGGCATGGGTCTTATGAAGGAGACCCTGGAAGTCATTCCTTTTGAAGAGACCACATCCCTGGAGAGAAGCCAGAGAGCCACCCCCAGCTCAGGGTTTTAGCTGGGAACATCTAAGAAGCATTTCTCTTCCACTCATGAAGATGCTGGTGGAAGCATGCCACGGCCATTCCAAGCACACAGAGACTAGTCAAAATATTCAGCTCAGCCAGTTATACTTCTGATGGATAAACCTATGAAAAACAGCTTTGTATTATGTGTCTTTGTGCACAGAGCCCAGTGAGCAATTATCTGTCGCCTCTGTCCAGGCCGTGTGGGCATAGAGCCTGGGTGCTTAGGCCTGCAGAGTTGGCATACAGTCAGTCACAGCCCAGTGGGATACATGCTGATCCTCAGAGCACCCATATCTCAAGCCTGGACTGAATATAAATTGCCTGTAACAACATTACAACAGCAATACCCCTTAACAGTTCAGTCATAAACCCTTTAAAGGCTTCATCCTCTCCCTGGATTGTAATTTTTATCTTACAATGGACATTAGAAAGTTTTCATGGAGCCAGTCTAAGAAGTGGTAATATCAAAGATAAGGCAATTTCTGCATTAAACGAGCTCCTCATATACAGTTAAAAAGTGGTTACTTAAAGCCAGTATTTGTACACTGCAGCTCATATGTAGGCATCATACTACTGTGGTCCCTGAAGTAGGCAGAGGAAGATCCATCCCAACTCTCTCAAAGAGGACCCAGGGATGAGCACACTGATCGCCCCCTTAGGTTACACTGCAGTGTAGGTCCAGAGCACGGTGGAGATCAATGAACAGGCAGTTTGGGACCAGAAAGATCTGGGTCACAAACTAAGAGTTCCCTTACACCATCACCCTGGCTTGTTATTTTGGTTAAAACAGATCTTTGCCTTTCAGTTTTCTCATCTGTTGAATGGAGGCGAGCCACACGTGCCTCTAGGAGGAAGAACTGGGAAGGCTGGGAAGAGGGAATGACTCACCTGATGGTAGCTGTACTTGGTCGAGTTCATTATTGAGTGCCATTTACATACACAACACACAGACAATATATATATATACCAAGACTTGCAACATGACACAAGAGCAAGCAGGCGGAGGCCTTAACCCAGTGAAACAAAAGCAACAAACTGGGTATCGTTAAGGACGGCCGCCTCTGTGTTGCCATAGTAACAAGGAGATGTGACACACTTAAACACAAGCTTCCATTGCTGGGAGCATCTCTTGCTATTTTCCCTCTCCTCAGTTAACTATGAACTCCAGGTAAGTAAGGCCTTGTTTCCCATCTGAGCATAGACAGACCATGCAGAGGGATAGGTGGGGGCCAGGAACAGAGCCAGGCTCCACTCCCGTGGGACCCACTGTGCTTGCTAGGACTTGACTGTTGGTGTCTCTCCAAAATGCATGTTGAAACTTAATCCCTTGTGAAGAATTAAGATGTGAGCCCTTCCGGGGGGTAATTAGGTCCCAAGGACTCTGTCCTTGTGACTGGAAGCAGTACCCTTAATAAGAGCTTGAGAAAATCCACGTCTTGTGCCTTTCTGGCATGTAAGAACACAGCAGCAAGACTTCCCACCGCCTAGAACGGTGAGAAATTACCCAGACCAAGAAATTGTATTACAGCAGCTCAAATGGATTAAGGCAGTACTTTACTGAAGTCAGCTCTAAGGACCAGAATGTCCTTCCTTAAGGGGCCATCCCTCTATATCAGAGACACAAGGATAGCAACAGCTGATCCTCAAAACCATTTCCACCGAACTCATGGAATCAGTCCATTTCCTGTGAAGAGCCACCAGCAGGAACCACTCCTGCAGACCAGAGTGATGGCCAAGGTGAAGGTTAGGGGCCGGACAGGTTGTGGGGGCAGGAACGGAGACCCAAGTAGAACCGCTTGCAGCCTATGGTACTAAGGATGTTGTGGAAGGCATTCAAGGTCATTTGAGACTTGGCCCCCGAGAGTCTCCTTGAGGACACTGGACTGCCACACAGAGCCTCCCGGTGCCCATATTCAGAACCACTTCTCATTAAAGTGGAGGACCTCATTTCTCACTTAGTGGAGTACCAGCCCTGCCTCTCACAGGCCAACAGAGGCTGTGATCCAGTTAAACAGGAGGGCACTCTACTCAGTGGGCTTCCCCAAAGCCCCCCCCCAAGGCGAGTGCTGGGCACAGTTTACTTCCTGGATGATTTCAGGCCCCCTGGTTCTCTACCCAGCTACCCAGATCGTTGACTTTTTATGTGGCTCCTGATGCCCTTGTCCAGATGCTTCTCATCAAAGCAGCCAAAGTGACCATCTAAACAGAATCAGCAAATCTCCCTGCCATCTCTACCATGACCCAGAGGCCTCTAATCCATCCCTTTCTTACCCTTCAACCTTGTCCTCCCATCCAGCATAATCTGACTTGTCTCCTGAAGGTGCTCTTGATTTGGGGCTGCTAACTGTATAGGAAGACCCTCCCCACAAAGAACCATATCTCTTTTTTCTTGGCTCAGATGCAGCTTTTCAAAAGGCATGTAATATCCATGCCATACCCCACACCTGCTTCTGACCTTTCCAGCTTCTTTTACCAAACTCTATGACCTTGTGTATTTCTACTTAACAAATGCATACAAGTTCTCCATTTAGTATCACACATAGTCCTTCCTTAAGAGTATGGCAAGGATGGCCCTGAGCTCTTCAGAAATAATGAATTTAATTATTTATAACATGTAGTATTTCCTGAATCCTCAGGTCCCTAAGTCAAGCACGTTTGTTAAAGTTACTAAGAACCTCTGGTGCCCAGACCAGTGCTTGACACAGCAGGCATCTTCAATAAACATTTGTTAAATGAGTTATGGGTTAGAAAGAGCAATGGCTACTCTTCCAGAGGACCAGGGTTCAATTCCCACCATCCACATGGCAGCTCATAGACATCTGTAACTCCAGTTATTAGAGACCTGACACCATCTATTGACCTCCACATGCATCAGTTACACACCTTGTATACAGAAATACATACAGGCAAAATATCTCTGATCATAAATTTTTTTAATTTAAAATACATACATGTGTTATGAGCTAGGGAAATTTCTCAGTGGTTAAAGGATTTGCCACACAAGCATGAAAATCAGAGTTCAAATCCTCAGGGCCCACAAAAATGCTAGCTATGGTAGTACATGACCACAACCCCAGAACCTACAGAAGAGACAGAGGCAGAGACAGGAGAATCTCCAGAAAGTTATGGCCAGGCATCCTATCCTACATAGTGTGAAACAAGAGTTCTTGCTAAAAAAGAAAAGAAAAAAAAAAAAAGGTAGAAGGCACGATCCTACACCTACAGTTGTCCTCTGACCTTCACATGTATGCTGTGGAGCATATATGCACACATTCACACAAACACACACATGATCATATGTTTATGATCATGTATATATATATATATATATATATATATATATTGTTTAGAGAGACAGAGAGAGAGAGAGAGAGAGAGAGATTTTAAAAAATTAATCATCCAATAGTTTATTCTTATGGAACTTTCCCTTAAACATCCCAGACTCTAGAATGTGGCCCATTGGCATGAGCCACTCTCACCCTCTGAGTATATCTCTGTCCACAGCCTTCTTAATTCTCTACTTCATCCAAACATCAACGCCCATGAAAACCTTTCCTTGACCATAAGCAGGATTCATCAGGAATTCCTTTCTCAGGGAAGCCAGGAAACCAAGGTGCTTCCCTGAGGGGGATACCTAGCTGGGGTGAAAGTCTTCAGGGAATGCTTGCTCCCAAGGTCAGAGCTCAGCCCCTGACCAGCAAGCCTTGGTCAGGAAGGAACTCTTCCATGACAGAGTGCCTCTGGAAAGCAGAGTTCACCTATTCATCCGGTGATACACACCAGATTCTTGGTTGAACAGGAGATGGGAGATGAAGAAATGAGCTGCAGAATAAATAAAACAAACAGTAAAAAGTACATGTCTGTAATTCTAGCCCTGAAGAATTCGAGGCAGGAGGATAAAGAGTTCAAGGTCATCCTCAGCTACAGGCAGTGAATAAAAGCAATGAAAATATAATGGTCATCAGAGGTGATTTGGAAAGCCACATGGCCAATCCTACAGGACTGAGGTATACTCATAGTCCGTTTATAGAGTCCCTGGTACTCCCTCTCTTCATCTCTTTGGGACCAGCCCTAATGTACTTAGTTCATGCTGTTTCCCTCCATTGGTCCCCTCAGGAGGTTTGAAAGTGTTGTTTCAGAAATGTAGGATAAATACATAGTATAATTATCGTAATAATAAAATAAGACAATAATTCTGCCTACTGTAACCAGAGCTAGGATCTCAGGCCAGGGTAGCTCATAAAGCTTCAATTGAAGAATAAGCTCGGGAAACTAACTCTGGCTTTGGAGTTCTCAGACATGGACTCTTTAGAAGATGCTAAAAGGCTTTTTAAATGCCTACTAATTATGGCCTTTACTCTCTGAAAGCCTGACAAGTATTTAAGAAAACATTCCGTTACCATAAAGACACCCTACAAACACACAGGTCAAAGACTTGTTTTATGGTTTAGCCAAGGAAAACACCATTGCCAACTTCAGGGTTTTGTTCTGTGTGAGTCTGAATGTCTGAGTTTACTCAAGCTGAGACAGGAGTTTGAAAGGGGGGCCTTGCTCTTCACTGTGTAACCAAGTTCAAAAGCAGAAGCTATACCCCCAGAAAGAAACTACTTCTAGGCATGATTTCATTGAAAGTTTTAGTGGTGTAGATTTGACTTAAGGACTAAGAAAGAGTTGAGCTGAGCATCTGCCAAGCCAGCAGGGGAAAACTGTGAACAGGTGAGGTGGCCCAGCATTTGGTGCCCATGGTCTGGTCTGACACGCAATGTTGTCATAGAAGCCACCAAGACTTTGTTGACATTGTCCTACCCAGTTCAACTGCTGGAAGACTTTCTCATTCAGTCCTTATTCAAGGTATTGACTGTGTGAGTTGTTTTTGTCTCTGTCTATCTCTGTCTGTCTGTCTCTGTTTCTCTCTGTCTCTCTGTCTCTCTCTGTCTCTCTGTCTCTCTCTGTTTGTCTCTGTCTCTCTGTCTCTCTCTCTGTCTCTCTCTCTCTCTCTCTCTCTCTCTCTCTCTCTCTGGTTTTTTGAGACAGGATTTCTCTGTGTAGTCCTGGCTGTCCTGGAACTCACTCTGTAGACCAAGCTGGCCTTGAACTCAGAAATTCACCTGCCTCTGCCTCCCAACTGCTGGGATTAAATGTGTGTGCCACCACTGCCCAGCAAGGCTGTCTCTCTTATGAAATTCAAATACTGAGGAATCGCAGAGGCTAACAGAGCATTCCATAGTGACTTAAATACAGTGTATCAACACAGAGCTACCAGCTGGCCCTGCAGCCTTCAATGAGCTGGGATCACCAAGAACTTCCTTTTAAAGTTTTGTTCAGCTTTAATCACTTCAGACAGAAATGTGTGGCTCCTGGTTTGGAGAGGTTGAGATATATAGGCCTTTCTTATGGCTCCCATACCCAAAATCCTCCCTTTCCCAGGAAAATAGCCCCTATGTCTTCAACAGTGATTCTCTAAGGGGCTTCCAGAACCTTCTCACACCATCAGTCCTCTATAGATGTGTCCTAATTTGTCAAGTTTGTTCCACAACAGAAAACAGCTAGGCCTGGGAGGTAGGGCAGTAAAGTAGTAGAACACATGGTTAGCAAACAGGAAGGTCTGAACTCAGTCTCTAGCACCGAAAACAACCAAACAACAAAATCTAAACTCAAGAGTCAGCAAGATTGCTCAGCAGGTTAAAGACACCAGCCACCCACCATGAGGACCTGAGTTTGATCCCTCAAACCAACACACATGCACACACACATGCATGTGCACACACTCACACTCACAAGCACACACACACTGAGGAAGAGTAAATAAATGGGAAAAAGGAAAAACCTGAGAACATCTGGTTTGTCCAGACAGATGGTCATCTCTGGCCTGAGCCTGCTCAGACATCTGATAACTCTCCTTAGACCTGGTTAGAGAGCAGTTGGCAAACACTAGACATCTGGGAAATAGTTAAAGCTTAAAAATATACTCTGAATATACTGCTGTGACTTAATTAACCCATTTTTCCAACTTTCCAGAGTCTTCTCAGGTTTTGTGTTCTATTTACTCATATATATATATATATATATATATATATATATATATATATATATATATACATATATATACACATTATGCTTATATATCTATGTATGTATAGACATGTAATAGAATATAGTTGTGAAAATGTATGCATATATGCATGTGTAAATGTATATGGAATGTACACATGGCTGTACAAGCATGTATATCTATGCGTATATATTTAAATATGTACATGCACATATATGAACACATTTGTATGTGTGCATGTTTATGTGTGTGCATGAATATGTATAACCATTTATGTATGTTTATGTGTGTATATATATGCACGTAGATCTACATGTGGGTGTGTATATATTTGTACATTGTACTGGCTGGTTTTCTGTGTCAACTTGACACAGGCTGTAGCTGACACAGAGAAAAGGAACTTGAGTTGGGGAAGTGCCTCCATGAGATCCAGCTGTGGGGCATTTTCTCAATTAGTGATCAAGAGGGGAGGGCCCCTTGTGGGTGGTACCATCTCTGGACTGGTAGTCTTGGGTTCTATAAGAAAGCAAGCTGAATAAGCCAGGGGAAGAAAGCCAGTAAGGAACATCCCTCCATGGCCTCTGCATCAGCTCTTGCTTTCTGACCTGCTTGAGTTCCAGTCCTGACTTCCTTTGGTGATGAACAGCAGTGTGGAAGTGTAAGCTGCATAAACCCTTTCCTTCCCAACTCGATTCTTGATCATTATGTTTGTGCAGGAATAGAAACCTAAGACAAATTGGTACCAGAAGTGGGGTATTCCTGTGACAACCTAACCATGTTTTGGGGAACACTGTGGAAGGACTTTGGAAATTTGGGCTAGAAGATTCATTTGGTGTTAAGAGCTCTGTGGGATGTTGTATAGGAGCCTGGAAGATAATGTTGAGAACAGTGCAAAAGAAGGAGGCCAGGCTTGTGAAATTTCAGAGGGAAGATTAAAGACTCTTATCAGGGCCGTTGCTATTTTGATTGTGAAGTGAAGATTCTGCAGTTTTGGTTACCTGGGGCTGAAGAATCAGCTGTGATTAACAAGATACCAGAACTACTAAAGCAAAAACTTTGCATTACTGGGACTATTGATGCTGGTTAGCTGGAGCTAAGAAATTATCGGTGATTAAGAAGAGACCTGCATCACTGAGGTGACATCTTCTGGGAAGTGTTTTCTGAGAGCACAAAGAGGCTGTGTTCCAGAGATAGCCAATGTTGTACCTTGTGTTGCAGCAGGACTTGGCAATGTGTAAGACTCACCCAGGTGGTAATGGTTTTGAAGGCATGAAGGGATCATGAAGAACAGCTGAAGCTCGGCACAGTGAGAGGCCATCAAATGCCATTGGTGAAGGGGCAGCCTCAGTTTGCAATTGATGGCCCAGGACTGAAGGGATCATGCAAAGGAGTTGAGGCTTAGCACCATGAAGAGAGCCTATGAGAGGCTATTTATTGGTGAAGCCTAGTTTCAGTGGAAGACAGCAGTGTTTTGGAGATGCCAGTACCATGAGATGACCACCAAGAACAGCAGCAGCAGTGGAATACAGGCATCTGAAGCCTAGAAGACAAGGTGTGTGCTACAAAGTGCAGGCCTAGAGAAATAACCCAAGCCCTTGGAGGAGCCCAGAAGATCATGAGTTGCCTAGACATCGGACAATTGGAGTTTGATTTTGCTTTTGATTGTGATATTTTTCCCTCTTGAAAGAAGAAAGTATTTTAGTGGCGCCCACAGTTAAGAGACTTTTAATTATAAAAAGACTTTGAATTTTAAAAGAGATTGGATATTTTAAAGGGATTTAAATTTTAAGAATTTGCAAAGACTGTGGGACTTTTAAAGTTAGATCTTGGGGATAAATAAGAAAGTAAGGATTGAGGCTTAATAGTAATGTGATTGTGTGTCAAGTTGACAAGAAGTCAATTGTACTGGTTTGTTTTCTGTGTCAACTTGATACAGGCTGGAGTTATCACAGAGAAAGGAACTTTAGTTGGGGAAGTGCCTCCATGAGATCCAGCTGTGGGTTATTTTCTCAATTAGGGATCAAGAGGGGAGGGCCCCTTGTGGGTGGTACCATCTCTGGACTGGTAGTCTTGGGTTCTATAAGAAAGCAAACTGAATAAGTCAAGGGAAACAAGCCAGTAAGGAACATCCCTTCATGGCCTCTGCATCAGCTCCTGCTTCCTGACCTGCTTGAGTTCCAGTCCTGACTTCCTTTGGTGATAAACAGCAATGTGGAAGTGTAAGCTGAATAAACCCTTTCCTCTGCAACTTGTTTCTTGGTTATGATGTTTGTGTAGAAATATAAACCCTGACTAAGACATACATATAGATATATATATGCATATGTACATGTATATAAGTATGTCTATGTATATTTTACATATAAGTGTATGTACATATGCAGGCATATGTGTAGATGTATGTATAAATGTATATGAATGTGTTCATATACATAGGTATATCCATACACATTTTTCATTCTGATTTGTTAATGTTATGGATTTGTTTCTCTCCAGATACACCAATATTAAGCTAAATCTTTATTAAAATATATGTGCTCCTAAGGATAATCAGGATTAGCTGGTCCCCCTCTATGAGCAGATACCAAACTATAACCAAACTGGAGTCAGTATTCTCTACAGGATACATTTTCTAGACAAACATGGCCTTTCTGAAATCACAGGTGACATTAATCAAAGTCAGGTAAAGTTAAATTCTTTATGCTTTCTAAGGAAGGACTGTTTTTTGTTTTTTATTCATCCCTAGAAGCCACTTAAGAGGTTTCTGATATTGTATGCAGTGAAATATTTGACAGCTTACATAGTAAACCAAACACCAGCATTACAATAGCTGCACTCCTTCATGTAACTGATTCAGGGTATGCTGCCATCCCAGAAGACAGGGATGTGAGCTGTCACCAGACCAGCAG